>NW_006921588.1:38467980-38523150 GCF_000298275.1 Orycteropus afer afer
TGTGATATTAATGATATTGTTCTATAATTTCTACATTCTGTGGGATCACCTTTCTTTGGAATGGGCACAAATATGGATCTCTTCCAGTCAGTTGATGAGGTTATTGAAAACACCATGGTTTGGGTTAGGCACACCTTAGTCTTCGAAGTGGCATCTTTCTTCTTTAAAACTTTAAAGAGGGTTTTGTGGATCCAGATAAAATTAAATCCCTGACAACTTCAATAATTTTCCATTTTTTATGATGCTGCTTATTGTTCCAGTTGTGAGGATATTCCTTTCCTTTACGTTGGTTGAGGTATAATCCATACTGAAGATTGTCATCTCTTATCTTCATCAGTAAGTGTTTCAAGTCCTCTTTGCTTTGTAAGCAATGTCATGTCATCTGCAATTGCATGTTGTTAATATTTCTTCCTGCACTCCTGATCCTGCTTCCTTCTTTATGTGGTGGAGCTTCTTGGATTGTTTGTTCACCATATAGATTGACTAAGTGTGGTGAAAAGGTACAACTTTGATACACACCTTTCCTGATTTTAAATCATGCAGTGTCCCCTTATTTCAGTTCGACTAAGAGCCTTTCGCCTATGTACCGGTTCCTCATGAGCACAATTAAGTGTTCCGGAATTCCCATTCTTTACAATGTTATCTATAATTTGTTATAATCCATACAGTTGAATGCCTTTGTATACTCTAAAACACAGGTAAACATCTTTCAATATTCTTTGCTTTCAGCCAAGATCCATCTGTCATCAGTAATGATGTACCTCATTGCACATCCTCTTCTGAATCCAGCTTGCATTTCTGGATGTTTCTTGCCAATGTACATTGCTGCAACAATTTTTGAATGATCTTCAGCAAAATTTTACTTGGTGAGATATTAGTAATATTGTCTGATAATTTCTACATTCTGTTGGATCACCTTTGGAATGGGCATAGATATTGACCTCTCCCACTCAGTTCATCAGGTAGCTATGTTCCAAATTTCTTGGAAAAATGCTGAAGTGCTTCAAGCGCTGCATCTATTTGTTGAAATATCTCAATGAGCATTCCATCAATTCCTGGAACTTTGTTTTTCACCAATTCTTTCAGTGCTGCTTGGACTTCTTCCTTCAATACCATTGATTCTTGATCATATGCTACCTCCTGAAATAGCTGAATGTCAACCAATTATTTTTGGTACAGTGACTCTCTGTATTCCTTCCATCTTCTTTTGATGCTTCCTGTGTCATTCAATATTTTTCTGATAGTATCCTTCAATATTGCAGCTCAAGGCTTGAATTTTTTCTTCAGTTCTCTATGCTTCAGAAAGAGTTTTCTAACTCCAGGTCTTTGCACATTTCATTATAATACTTGACTTTGTCTTCTTGTGCTCCCTTTTGGAATCTTCTGTTCCACTCTTTTATTTCATCATTTTTTCCAATTTTTTTAGTTACTCTCCATTCAAGGGCAAGTTTCAGAGTTTCTTCTGACATCTATTTTTATTTTTTCTTCCTTTCCTATCTTTTTAATGGCTTTTGCTTTCTTCATGTATGATGTTCTTGATGTCATCCCACAACTCATCTGTTTTTCAGTCACTGGTGTTTTATGAGTCAAATCTGTTCTTCAGATGCTCTGTAAATTCAGATGGGATATAGACAAAGTCATTGTTTGCCTGTTGTGGATTGTTTTAATTTTCTTCTGCTCCAGCTTAAACTTGCATATGAGCTATTCCACAGTCAGATTTTGAGTGATGATACTGAGCTTTTCCATCACCTTTTTCCACAGATATAGTCAATTTGATTCCTTGTATTTCATCTGGTGAGGTTCAACTGTTAGCCACCATTTATGTTGTTGATAAAAGGTATTTAAAATGAATAAGTCATTGGTCTTGCAAAATTATATCATGCAATTTCTGGTGATTTCTATCACCAAGCCCATTTTTTGTAACTAGCAATAAGTCGTCTTTGTTTCCAGCTTTTGCATTACAATCACCAGTAATAATCAATACTTCTTGGTTGCGTGTTTGGTCAATTTCAGACTGCAGAAGTTGGTAACAATCTTCAATTTCTTCATCTTTGGCTTTAGTGGTTTGTGTGTAAAAATGAATATTCATAGTATTAACTGGTCTTCCTTGTAGGCTTATCGATATTATCCCATCACTGACAGACAGTATTATACTTCAGGATAGATCTTGAAACATGTTTTTTTTTTTTTTTTTTTTTAAATGATGAATGTGACACCATTACTCTTCAATTTGTCATTCTTGGCATAGTAGACCTTATGTTTGTTTGATTCAAAATGGCTAATACAAGTCCATTTCAGCTCACTAATGCCTAGGATATCTATCTTTATGCATTCCATTTTACTTATGACAACTTCCAATTTTCTAGATTCTTACTTCATACATTCCATGTTCTGATTATTAATGAACATTTGCAGCTGTTTCTTCTTGTTTTGAGTTGTATTTCATCAGAAAATGAAGGTCCTGAAAGCTTTACTCCATCTATGTCATTAAGGTTGACTTTATACTGAGAAGGCAGCTCCTCGAATTGTATTTTGAACAACTTCCAACCTGAGGGGCTCATCTAGCACTATATCAGACAAAGTTTCACTGCTATTCACAAGGTTTTCAGTGACTAATTTTTTCAGAAGTGGATGGCCATTGCCTTTTATCTTAGTATATCTTACTCTGGAAGCTCCATTGAAACCTGTCCACAATGGTTGACCATCGTGGGACATAGCTGGATGGCATAGCCTCCAGCCTCACAACAACATGCAAGCCACCACAGTATGACAAAATGGCAAACGAGTGGTAGAATCCATAGTTAGAAAATGAGAATTTAACAGACTTCGTGGCTGGTTTTCTTCAGAGACCTTTCTATCCCCCCACTTGACAGCTTAGATATAAGCATGTAATTTCTCTTAGTGAGTGGAGAGAATTTTCCCTCTAACTCTTCTTTTCAAATGGATCCTTCTAGGGATCCTGGTTTTATATAGGAATCTCTGTCTCTGTTTTCTTTATAGTCCTGGCCTTGTCTTATCTCCCTACAAAGATATTAAAGTCCAACTAGTTGGCATTTTTGGAATCTAATTAAAGATTCTCCTCTCCTCTCCTCCCATTTTGAAATTAGTAGTGTATTCACTCACTTTCTTATGATTCTATATATTAGTTTATTTCTGGCATCTGACTATTTCACATTCATTTTTGCAAGCTTGGGTAGATCATACTGTAATTACATTTTATTTCTAAAATGTTTTCAATATTTTCAAATATTTGTAACAAGTGAGCTTCTATTTAGCATGATGGTTATAGTGTTGTTCATCAAATATTTATACTTTTTTCTTCTATTCAAGACACAAAGTTTTTTTTTTTTTTTTTTTTTTAACCTTGCCTGGTTAGGTGGTCATTGGACCAATTCTTTCTGAACAGTGGATTCTGAGTATATGTGATACATATTGCTTTTGGGCCAAGTGTTGAATTGTTAGTGAAAGAACATTCACAGACATCAGTTATGCTTAGTGGAAGCTACTCTTCTAACCAAGGTTTCTAATTGAATAAAATGAGGAGATTATGGAGGATTTATTGTTGTTGTTGTTATCACAGCATGGCTTAGTTTATGTCTGTCATATACAGAATATGAGCTTCTAATAAATAACCACACCTTAGATGCTGCAACCTATGAATATGTTAGGATACATGTCAAAGGAGAATTAATATTGTAGATGGAATTAACGTTCCTGATCTGCTGACTTTAACCTAGGGAGATTATCCTGGTCATGGGGCAGAGTAAGGATGTAATCTCAGGGATTCTTAAAAATGGAACAAAGGGGCAGAAGAGAAGGTCAAAGAAGGAGATATGATCACAGAAGGAGTGTCAAGAGATGCTATGTTTCTGGCTTTGGAGATGTGAGAAGGGAGCCATTAGTGGAAGGCAATAATTTTTTTTTTTTAATTTTAAGTCACCAATTTTGTGGTAATTTATTACAGCAGCAATTGAAAACTAATGCAATGACCCATATACTTAATCATTTAGTGCTTACTTTCCTTAGATATAGGTAAAAGAGGTGATTCCTTCACCCTCAGACATTAGAGGATCTGACATAGCATGAAATAAAACACACACATACATAACTTTATTAAGACACATATGGGCACCTCTGACATTTGAGTTTTAGAGGTTAGCCTCACACCATGCAATTTCTAATCCTAACTGTGTTCACATTTCCAACCTAATGAGCATGGAATGTTAGAATTTAAACAACTATATGTAAAACATATTTAGAATTTTTCAAAATGTTGTTTTTGTTAGGTGCTGTTGAAGTGGTTCTAACTCATAGGGACACTGCATACAACAGGACAAAACATTGCCCGTTCCTGCACCGTCCTTGTTTCTGTGTTTGAGCCCTTTGTTGCTGCCCCTGTGTCCATCCATCCTTTGAGAGTCTTCCTCTTTTCACTGGCCCTATACTGCACCAAGCATAAATAATGTCCTTCTCCAGGGACTGGTCCCTCTTGGCAACTCATCCAAAGCTTGTCAGACAAATTCTCACCATCCTCACTTGTAAGGAGAAATTTTATTTTTAAAATATAACTTAAGATTTCAGCTTTACATAATTTAGAAATAAAATTATAAAATAATAATTAGCATTTTTGCCTTTTATTTTTAACATTTTGTATATTTTTAATATGATACATTTTATTTTTTAATTATTTAGGTCATTGCTGTAATTAATAAACAAATTATGTAAAAATCTTAATTCTAGCATACAATTGGTGATTTTGCAAAAATGAAGGCCAGAAAAGTAAATTTTATGCAATAAAATATATAAAAATGTAGGAATTATATCTGTATTAATTTTATGACTAATCAAAGCATTATTGCTCCATCAGAAAACCCAGAGAAACTCAATGATAATTTATGACATTTGTCTGTAATATTTTACTGGCTTTCAGTTACACAAAAATCATAGTTTTACACAGTATTTAAAAGTTTGTCATTTTGGAGGTTCATTTGTTGACAGGTACAAATACGTCCACTTTGAGACTGCAATCACTTTCTGACACTGGAAGGGGCTTCCCTGGTAGATAACCTTTCAGACATGTTGTCGCAACTTGTTGCTGGAGGAATTAAGCACATGTTGTGTGACTCCAACAAGATAAGACTCTTGGATGTTTGATTGTTTTCCTCTAGATTTCACTTCATGCCGCTCTTCCCTTTGCTCATTTTGCTTTATAACTTTGTCGTAATGAATCATAGCCATGAGTACAACAATATTTTGAATCCTGTGAGTCTAGCTAGTGAATCAAGGAAACTAGAGACATTCTTCAGAACTCCTGACACAAAGACATTTATCAATTAATTGCTATTTCTTTGTACATATACCTTCAGTAGTTCTTAAAATTCTATCTTTATACTTGATGTTTTTCCATTTTGCTCTTATGTTCCTGTGTATGAGCTTTTTTTTTTCTTACATTTTTTTTGAGCCCCTCATGTTGGAAGGACTCAAAATACACCTGGGGAAGAGCTGCCTCCTCAAAACAGAGTTGACCTTAATGACATGGAGTAAAACTTTTGGGACTTTCATTTGCTGGTGTGGCATGATGCAAAATGAGAAGAAAAGCTGCAAACATCAATTAATAATTGGAACAATGAATATACAAAATATGGATCTAGATAAATTGCAAGTTTTTGAAATGAAATGAGAGGCATAAAGATCCTAGGCATTAGTGAGTTGAGATGGACTGGTATTGGCCATTTTAAATCAGAAAATCATATCAACTACTATGCTGGGAATGACAAATTGAAGAGGAATGGTGTAGCAGTCACCATTAAAAAGAACAATACTGTCAGTGATTGGATAATATCCATATACATACAAAGAAGATTAGTTAATATGACTAGTATTCAAATTTATACACTAACCACCAAAACCAAAGATGAAGAAATTAAAGATTTTCATCAACTTCTGCAGTCTGAAATTGACCAAACATGCAATCAAGATTCATTGATAATTACTTTGGTAGTTAGAAAATATACCCTTAGAGATAGAAATGATGCCAGAGATTGCATGATAGATTTTGCAAGACGAATGATGTATTCACTGCAAACACCTTTTTTTTTCATCAACACAAACAGCAAATAGACACCTGGACCTCAACAGATGGAATACACAGGAATAAAATTGAATACATGTGTGGAAAGAGATGATTGAGAAGCTCAATATCAGTCAGAGCAAAGTTAGGGTTTGACTATGGAACAGACAATTAGTTGCTTATAAGCCAAACAAACAAACAAACAAAAAACCCATTGTCATCAAGCAGATTCTGACTCTTAGTGACCCACCAGATGAATATTTATGGAAGCAGGTTGCCCTAAGGGATGGCCGGTGGGCTTGAACTGCCAACCTTCTGGTTAGCAGTCAAATGTGTTAAGCACTGTACCACCAGAGTTCCTTGCAATATTCAAGTTTAAATTGAAGCTGAAGAAAATAAAAACAAGTCCATGGCAGTCAAAATATGACCTTGAATATATCCAGTCTGAATTTAGAGACCATCTGAAGAATATATTTGACATGTTGAATGTCAAAGATGGTATGAGTTATGGGTTATTATATTTGAAGAAAACAATAGCTCATTAAAAAGATAAGAAAGAAAGAAAAGATCAAAAGTTATGTCAGGAGAGACTGAAACTTGCTTCTGAATGGAGTGTAGCTAAAGTACATGGAGGAAATGATGAAGTAAAAGAACTGAACAGATTTCAAAAGCCTGCTCAGGAAGATAAAGAACATTGAATGAATGTTCAATGACCTGGAGTTAGGAAATTAAAGGGGGAGAATATGCTGGACATTTCTTAAGTGGAAAGAACTGAAGAAAAAATTCAAGCCTTGAGTTTCAGTATTGAAGGATTCAATGGGGCAAAATATTGAACAATGCGAGAAGCATCAAAATACGATGGAAAAAATACACATAGTCACTGTAACCAAAAGAATTGGTTGACATTCAACCATTTCAGGAGGTAGCATATGATCAAGAATCAATGGTATGGAAGGAAGAATTTCAAGCATCACTGAAGGAACTGGAGGTAAAACAGGCTCCAGAAATTGAAGGAATTTCCACTGAGATCTTTCAACAAATGGATGTAATGCTGGAAATGCTCATTCATTTATACCAAGAAATTTGGAAGACAGCTGTCTGGCCAAGTGACAGGAAGAGATCATATATGTGCCCATTCCAAAGAAAAGTTACCCAACAGACTGCAGAAATCATTAACAATACCATTTATATGCAAGTATAAATGGTATTGTTATATAAAGTATCATATGCAAGCAAAATTTGCTGAAAATAATTCAAAAAGCATTGCAGCAATGCATCATCAGGCACTGTCAGAAATTCAAGCCAGGTTGAGAAGAGGGCATGGAATAGGGATATCATTGCTGATGTCAAATTGATCTTGTTGAAAGCAAGAATATCAGAAAGATGTTACCTATGTTTTATTGGCTATGCAAAGGCATTCAGCTGTGTGCATAATACAATTGATGTATAACATTGCAAAGAATGGGAATTCCAGAACATTTGTGCTCACGAGGAACCTGGACGTAGAAAAAGAGGCAGTTGTCCAAACAGAACAAACGGATTCTGCAGGGTTTAAAATCAGGAAAAGTGTGTATTATACTTATATCTTTCCACCATACTTACTCAATCTGTATGCTGAACACATAATCTGAGAAGCTAGACTATATGAAGAAGAACAAGGTATCAGGATTGAATGAAGACTCGCTAACAGCCTGGAGTGAGCTCTGGTAACATAGTGGCTAAGGCACTTGACTGCTCACCAGAAGGCTGGCGGTTCAAACCCACCAGCCACCCCTTGGAAGGAAGGTTGGGCAATCCTACTTCCGTAGTGATACTGCCTCGGAAACCCAAGGAGGGGCCGCTATGAGTCGGGGCCGACTCGACGGCAAACAACAACAATAAACAGCCTGGAACATGCAGATGACACAATCCTCTTCTGAAAGTGAAGAAACTTGAAGCACTTACTGATGATCAAAGACCACAGCTTTCAATATGAGTTACACCTCAACATAAAGAAAACAAAAATCCTCACAAATGGACCAATAAGCAATGTCATAATAAATGGAGAAAAGTTTGAATTTATCAAGGATTTCATTCTACTTGCATCTGCAATCAATACCTGTGGAAGCAGCAGTCAAGAAATCAAATGACACATTGCATTGGGTAAATCTTCTGTGAAAGACTTTTTTAAATTGTTAAAGAGCAAAGATGTCGCTTTGAAGACTAAGGTGTACCTGAGCCAAGTCATGGTCTTTTTGATAGCCTCATATGTGTGTGAAAGTGGAACAATGAGTAAGGAAGACCACAGAAGAATTGATTCATTTAAATTGTGGTTTTGGCAAAGAATATTAAATGTACCATGGATTGCTGAAAGAATGGACAAATCCGTCTTGGAAGAAGTATAGCTGGAATGTTCCTTATGAGCATGATGACTCTGATAATGAGACTTTGCCTCTCTCATACTTTAGAAGTGTTTTCAGGAGGGACTAGTCCCTGGAGAAGGACATCATGCTTGGTAAAGGAAATTGTCAGTGACAAAGAGGAAGACCCTTCAATGAGATGGATTGACACAGTGGCTGTAATGATGGGCTCAATCATGGCAACGATTGTGAGGATAGCATGGCACCAGGCAGTGTTTCATTCTGCTGTTCATGAGGTTGCAAGGAGTTGATACAAACTCAAGGGCAACACACTTTTAGAGAACTCATGATTTTCTTAATTGACATCTATTTCTCCACTAGTATCTCTTTAAATGTTGCCACGCCAGTCTACCTAAGATGGATTCCAGAACTTCTTGTGTTACCTCTGTGTCTCTTGTTTCTCTCTTATATTTTATTATCTCTTTATCTCAAAGAGGTGCATTCTGAAAAGTTTCCTCAGTTCTTTCTAATAATTTACTAATTCTTCTCTAGGTGCACCCCATCTACTATTTGCACACATCTACTAACTGTTTTATATAAATGACTATTATTTATTTATAATGAAGATTCTTATGTTTTTCCATTTAACCTTGTTTTTGATAAACAATTTCTTGGGTATTATTTCTTCCTTTGTCTAATTATTTAAGTAATTTTACCATAATCTTTTTAAAAGTTCAAATGGATATAGTAAGCCATTTCTTCAAGTGTAAATTTCCTTTTGGAAATGTGATTCTTCATATGTTTTGTGATTGCTTCCTACGAATTAATCTTTGGGCATTACTGTAGCTGAAAGGTTTTCCATCCTAATATCTGGATGCCTCTCTGGGCAGTGTTCTGCTTGTTGATTCTTCTTAGGCTCTGTAAACTTGTTTTGCTTTGAAGCAGGTTTGTACAACATGGGCACCCCAAATTCAGTTTGCACCTTCAAAATGCAAAATTAGATTTCTGGATTGTGGAATTATTTTTCTCCCCACAATCAAGGTTGATGCCTTGCTCCAGAGTGACTTCTAGCTCCAGTTTGCAGGTAAGTGTACATTGTCAACTCCTACTTGCTGACATGCAAGGGTCCTATGGTTTTGCCTTCTTTCCTTAAGTGCATTGGAAACCAGAAACTTAGTACTCTATCACCACTGAGCTTCATCTGCAACTTCTCTGAATTACCTCTCTGCTTCTGACACCTGCGTATATATTTTCATTTCTTAATTTATCTATATTTTACCAAGAGTTTTAATTAGTTTTGAGTGGGAAATTACAGAATATGTTTCAGGCTCAATTACCAAGCTGGACCCAGAAGTTCAGAATACATGTTCTTATAACAGATTGCATAGGGAGTTATCCAAGTAATCATAAAACACATAGGAAGTAATCATAAAACACAGTGAATTTTGTGCAAACTTACCCAACACACAGACACATAAGCATTAACTGTACTAATTAGTCTGAAATTCCAAAAGGTTGAATGTGAGTCATTCATGATAAAGTTGGTCTCAATCTCTCCTCCTACTCTTCCACCTATACTCCCTGAATAATACTATAATATTGACGATGTAGGGTTGTCACTGGAAATTGTATTGTATATATGGTTATTTATTTTGTTTGCAGTAGTCTGAGTCTTTGCCTTGGAGAGCTTTATAGCTTTGAACTATTTCTCCACCTTTTGTTCGTCTCCCCTATAGGTGGCTGCACAAGAAGAGCATTTGTCGTAAGATTTTTCTCCTACTACCATCATTTTTCATGGCCTTGTGCCACTTGGCACATAACACAGGAACTAGTAAATGACCCAATGTTTTAACTGTCAGTCACCATGAACTACTTTACGAAACAGGCTTAACAGCTCATAAACTGAAAGCGATCCTGTTTATTGCCATCTCTAGATTCATAGATTGTTTGCAGCTCGCTACTGTTCTAGCAACGCTTAAGGCCAAGCACCTAAAGTACTTTATGTATTTCTTGAGGTTTCTTAAGAAGCACTGGTCTTGTATGCATCCTTATATTTTTTCATCTAATATAATAGGATTAGACCTTGGGGTGACTATATCAGAACTACTGACAGCTTTCAACATCGTGCTGTGCATGAATATGTCTACCACATCCAGAAATTTTTGGAGGAGAAATAGTCCCACAGAAATAGTATTTTGAAGATACATAAATGGATTTTCTTTTCTTTCCTTTTTTTTTTTTTGAGTCTATCACTGTAGGTTAATTGACACCTTCTTTTCTTTGTCTTATTGACCCGTTAGCACTTTTTTTTTCTTGGCCTAGAATTGCTTTACTCTCTGCTGAAGGTAGATGTATATTCTGAAAATAAACTTGAATCTATTAAAGTGGCTAACATACAGTGATGTCCCTGTTTTATAAATTGAGTTCAGACATAAGCTATCTATCTGTTTGGCAGTAGGAGAGGTACTTTTTGGTCAGAATTTTACTGTTTGAGATGTTAGAGCTGCTTTTTAAGGTAGATAGGGGTCAGGGCAATATCAGAGTCACACATTACTGTCTTTACTGAATTTATATGAATGACCTCCTTTGAAGATTGAAGAATCCAATGCAAGTATGCATAAGGTTCATCTCACCCAGAGAATACTATTGTCACCCCCTTTTTGTATTGTAAGAAATGTTCTTGTCTTTTGACATACACTGATGTTTTAGAAGAAGAAAAGCTGTAATATTATTTGAGAATACTGACTGTCATAAATGGATAAGGAGAGAATTTCGCTTGAAAATTTGCAAGATGAAAAAAATCATAATTTTCTTTTTGATATGTAAGATCATTTGGTTATGTTCCTAATAAAATCAGCCTGTGGAAATCACCGGCATTAGTATTTAATATTACAGCACCCCTGTGAGGAAGATAAGTATTATTGTCCCTTTCTTATGGAAACAAAGAAGGAAATGACTCCCGGGGCAACACTATCTGCAATAGACATGAATATTAGCATTGAGAAATGTCCAACATCTATTCCTAAAGTATAATTACTGCCATATAGGTAAGGCAAATTTAGTGAAGCAACTATAAACATCAAGGGAACCAGTCACATATAACATAAATTTTAAGTATGTACTTTTTTTTTTTCATTTTCTATTATTTTCAAGCTCATCCATTATCTTTGAAATTCAAAGAATATTTGGAAGTAATGAATTTTTTAATATAATTACTCCAGTGGAGAGGATTTTCACCCTATAAACAAGGCCCTTTAATTCGGGAAACTATTTCACATATAATATGGTAACTATTCAATCCGTTTACACCATAGCAGCTGGGCATCTTAAAAGATTGCAGGAATGAGAACATCAGTATTCAATGGATTTCATTTTCCAGTAATTATCCTGTTGACTTTATCTCTAACGAATTCTGTGCTCCAAAGACCTTAAGTAAAGTGGCTAACATATGGCGTCGTCAGTAAGTGGATCATGGAGGGCACAGATTCAGATCTGAAAACGTACATCTCCATCTCCCTCTCTCCCTCCCCTTGTTCCTGCCTTCTCTTTGTCCCTTCCTCCTGCACTCCTTACTTCTTTCTTTCTTTCCTACATTCTCTAATTTTTAAAAACTTAATTTGTAAGTTAGCTGGTAGAGCCTTAGCATACTTTCTTAAAGAGGTTGACTATCATTATTATTCATTTAAAGAATGACTCTCACCAAATGATGAAGCAGCTCCATACAAAATAGCACATAAGCAATTTGTTTGTTATTCTAGCATCTACTCAGTTGGTTAAGATCCACCTAACACTGGTTAAATTTTTTTGTATCACTTTAATGAAAAGGTATGCCACACTTGACTTTATATTTTTCTGTTTAAATGCTCATCAATTTTTTATCGAAATTCATTGCTAATTTGGTTAACGAAGAATGAAAATGTCTAATACAAGTAGAGATTTGTTCTTTTTTCTGGGCTATTTTTTAAACTTAACCATATCTATTTCATTAAATATTTTGTGATGGATGGAATATATATTGTCTATGAATTATTTAAGGTTCTCAGGTTTGTTCAGAAGCTGATATTCCAATTATACTACATGCTACTGCGTGGTAAACCAAAAACCAAAATCATTGCCGTTGAGTCAACTGGACTCATAATCACCCCTTCTCGGGTTTCTGAGGCAGTCTCTCTGCAGAAGTAGATGGCCCAATCTTCCTTCTGAGGAGTGGCTGGTAGGTTTGAACTGCCAGCTCTCTGGTTAGCAGTCAAATGCTTTAGGCACTATGCCACCACCCTATATAACTGTGTGAATCTGAAGACACAGGTTTCACTGCACCAATCCTATAATCAGAGTCCACTTGGTACATATGTGTCTCAAATAATTGTGTTAAAATCCATATTACCAAAAACATTTTTTCCCTTGATTTCAGCATGCCTTCCATTACTGAAAACATATAGTATCAATAAAAAATTCAAAGCAGAAGTTAATTTGGTCATGAAAAAGTTCAATAAAATATGTGAGTTTTGTAACACTCTTGTGTGTTATACACACAAACACATTCACCTGTTTGCTTATTTATTTATTTATTTATTTATTTATTTACAACTGCCTAGATAGATCTGTTTCTGGAACAGCATTCACACTATCTTAAGAAGCTTGAAATAAATAAGTTATCAGTTTCTACAAAGTTTCGTTCCAGTCTCTACCAAAGCTGTTCTTAAATATTTATCAGTTCCTGCATGACCTTTCACAAATAACGATTACATTCAGAGATAAAATCCACACTTGTTATTATTTAATTTTATTTTTTGTGAAAATATAAAAGCAAAACTCACTCCCGTTCCACAGTTTCTAGACAAAATGATAGTGACATTGGTTACATTCTTCACATTGTGTCAACATTCTCGTTATTTCTGTACTAGCTGTTCCGCTTCCATTTACTTAAACCCCTTGCCCCCTAACCTTCTCATCTATGATTTAAAATAGCCGTTGACCCTTTGGTCTTATAAAGACAACTTTTTAAAAAAACACAGTGTTCAAGGTGACAATCTTTACTCTTTAGGCTAAACTGTTCCTTAGGTTAAAAGTGACTTTAGGGGATAGTTTCAACTCAAGATTTGAAGAGCAATCCAAGACCAGAGTCTCGGGGATTCCTCTAGCCTCAATAGGTCCAGTAAGAAAATACAGACTAGAATGAAGTAACAAATAGCTATTTCCCCTAAACTGGACTACTTGGGGTTTTCTTCATGAAAATATTTTTTCTTGCCATATTGCCACATATTAGACTTTACTAATTAAAGGCAATTCCACAATTATCTTTTTATCTTTCCCATTATATACATTTTTCATGAATGTGTCTATTTTTTTTCCTCTGGTTTTTAATGCTAGATTCTGATGCTTGTAGGAATTGTGATTTTGGCTATTTAACATCAAAGAATCTTCAACCCAATTGATACCGAAGTGCTTTTTTTTTTTTTTTCTTCAAATTAAGCTTAACATTGCTGTTGAACGGTATTGTCAACATCATTATGTAACAAAATTTCATGTGACACTGTGCTGTATAGATTTCTCAGGAGTGCCACATGTATTATCTCATTTAATTTTCAAAGCAGCCTGTGAACTAAGCATTTCAAGGATTAATATACTTGGCTGTGTTCCACTGGTTAATTTGGAATGCTGTATTCATTTACCATCTGTGAATGGAGTAAAAACATTCTGTCAGAACTGCCAGTTCATTGATGTTTTTACTTTCTAATTTCACAATGTGTTTACATGCGGGAAAGTGAAGGACATAATTGCTAATGAAACAAGGGGAAATAAAGAATATTATGTAATATAGATAGTGCTATATTCCAAATATTTGGCTACAAATGCTGGAAAAAATAAATGTTTTTGATAAATCCTAATATTCATGATAAAGCTAGAGAATAACCTGATCAATTCAGGAGCCTCAAATTTTTTAAAGAGGACTTGTAAATATTAACAACAGCAGGTTAGGTTTAAAAAACAATTCATACACATTAATCATTGTTCCAGAACAAAAAACACAAAAATCAAATGATGTAATTCCCCCAATTTTTTATTATGACCATTTTAAAAAGAAAGATGATTTGTTATCCTTTCTTAGCATATTTAAATGTTTTAGATGCATTTCCATCAGTGGCTCTGATAATTCCTCTAAAGAAATGGCATATATTTGGAAAAAAATAACCAGACTGAAATTTAAGTATTAAAATATCTCATCACCAATCTTTTTACAATATGAGCTATTGTACTTAAATATTTTTATTAATCATTCACTATAATATAATAACCATTATTCTTGTATTCTTAGCCCAAAATTCACTGTACAAGAATATGTTTTTTCACAATGTTGTTCTTGTTGTGTGCTGTTGAGCCAATTCCAACTCATAGCAATGCAGTATGACAGAGTACAACTGCCCCATAGCTTTTCCTAAGCTATAATCTTTATGGAAACCGATTACGAGATCTTTATTCCTAAAGAATTTCTGGTGGATTCAAACTGCCAACCTTTGTTTAACAGTCAAGTACTTAGGCCATTATGCCAGAAATAACATTTTATTAAATTCAAATTTTTATATTTAGTTTTTATTTTTAATCATATTATAGTTAACTATGTGATTGCTTTGTTTACAATAATTTTTTATTTTCAGATTATGAACGTATTACTCATGATAATTTTGTAAAATATCTCTATAATTTTTAGTTTAGAGATAACTATTGCTAACATTTTTATTTTTATTTCTTATACACACAAGGAGGTGTAGTGGTTAAGACATTTCACTGCTAACCGAAAGGTCGATGGTTCAAACACATCAGCTGCTGTGTGGAAGAAAGATGAGGCAATCAGCTTCCATAAAGATTTATACCCTTGGAAACCCAATAGGGGTCTATGAGTTGGAATCAACTGGATGGCAGTTAGTTTGGTATGCACATATGCTTGTTTAGTATTTATTTATTATTTCATGTAAATACTTTCTTTAGTAACACATTTCATGTCATTAAAGTTGTCAAATTTATAGTTTTGTAACATTATTTAATATAATATTGTACCAATATATCATTTTTCAATTGTTTTCTATGTCATATATAATCATTCTGATATTTTTGGATATTT
This sequence comes from Orycteropus afer afer, assembly GCF_000298275.1. NCBI lineage: Eukaryota > Metazoa > Chordata > Mammalia > Tubulidentata > Orycteropodidae > Orycteropus > Orycteropus afer. The sequence goes on from NW_006921588.1 coordinate 38,483,510, forward strand.
AAATAATAGCTTTCTTTTTTAGTGTTATTATAAATAGTGCTTTTACATTTTTACATTTTGAAAAATTTTTATTTTTTTGCTTATGATATAGTTGAGAAATTTCATATTTACTAATTGCTAGTCCGAGAACTTGTGTTATCCCTGTCTCCTTTATTTCTTTCAGACCTTACTCCAGATTTAACTCAAACTACAGCCTACACCTAAAAAACAAAACAAAAAACAAAAAAACTTTTATCATGTCCATATGAACTACTCTACTCTAAGTCAGAACCATTTCTTGTTTATATTAATTCAGTAACAAAGACACTAATATGCCCCTGCCTTCCACAATCTACTTCCAAAATAACAGCTGGAGTGATTTTGTTAAAAGTATGTTAGCTTGTACTGTCTGTCTGCCCTTTTATTTAGGTGGATAAAGGAACCAGAATAACTAAACAAAATCAGAATAAAGTTGGAGGTATCATATCACTTGATTCTAAGAGATATGTTCAAGACACTGGAATCAATTATATTTTTACATGCTATTGAAAAATGAAACTAAAAAAAATCACAAAGTCAAAATATATAAAATACTAAGGAAAAAATTTAATAAGAAATGCGAAAGACCTTTATATTGATGGTGTAGCATTAGTGAAGTAATAGACACTTAATTCAGTGGAACAGAATAAAGTTCAAAAACAGATCCACATAAATCTGGCCATTTGATTTTTTTACAAAGGTGCGAAGGAAATTCAATAGAGAAAACATAGTCTTTTCAATACATTGTGCTGGAGCAATTGGTCATTCATATGCAAAAATATGAACTTTGACCTAAACCTCATACGTTATACAAAAATTAAATCAAAGTGTATCATAGATCTAAATGTAAAATGTAAAACTATAAGAAATTAGAATAAAACAGAAGAGAGTCTATGACCTGGGTTTAGATGAAGCCTTCTTAGACATGATACAAAAAGCATGATCCATCAAAGTGTAATATTATAATTTGGATTTCATATAAATTAAAAACTATCTTAACCTTGTATCCTATCACCTTATAAAATTCACTTAACAGTTTCTGTAGATTTCTGTAGATTCTTTAGGGGAAAAGTATTCAATTTTTCACCAGTAAATATAATGGTAGCTATAAAATTGTTTTGTGTTTTATAAGTGACCTTTCTCAGATTCAAATAGGTTTCTTCTGTTATTGATTAAATTGTGTGCTCCAAAATATGTGTTGGAATGCTAACCCCTGTATCTGTGGATGTAATTTTGTTTGGAAATAACATAGTCTTTGTTACGTTAATTAGGCCATTCCAGCAAAAGATGTGTCCTAAACCTAATCACTTCCAAATTACAAAAAAAAAAGCAGATTTGACACCGAGATGCACACATGCTGGAGCAGACAGATGCCATGTGAGGATCACTGAGAACCAATGAACACCTTGAACTATTGACAAGGAAGGAAACAACATGGCTGAGATCCGGACTTATACTATTAGCTTACAGAATCATGAGAAAATAAATTTCTCTTCTTTAAATACACTCTTTTATTAGATGGTCCCCAGCTACCACTACTGACTTCTCTAAATAGGATCACAATAGGAGATCCAGGATATAGTATGAGAAATGTATACAGCAAAACTCAAAATAATAAAAAGGACTAGGCTTACTCTGCCCTAGACTTCCCCAAGCATGGTGGATGGGTTTATATTTTGGAAAACAGATCTCTTTTTCTGTTTTTCATCCCTATTTCATTTCTGTTTTCTATTTTTTCAGTTTATAAGTTAGACTTTACTTCATGATGATTTTTTTTTTCTTAATTGAAAGGCAGTGTAATTTTGCATTTATGTGCATTAAAAATAAGTAGATTTTTTAGCTGAGTCAGCAAATATTTTCCTAATATAAATTGGCATTAAAGATGAGGAATTATTTAAAGACAAACAAAAACTCCTACATTAATGGCTTGTTTATCATCTTTATCCTCCACTAGAGTCTGAGGTCCATGAAGATAAGCAGGGAACAGTTTTGTTTTTAGTATCTAATAATACTAATACCTAGTCTACTATAAGGAGCTCTGGCAGCATAGGGCCTAAGGCACTTGACTGCTAACCAGAAGGCTGGTGGTCCAAACCCACCAGTCAGTCCTCGGAAGGATGGTTGGGCAATCTACTTCCATAGTGGTACTGCCTCAGAAACCCAAGGAGGGGTCGCTATGAGCCGATTCGACTCAACAGCACATAACAACAACAACAACAAAAGGCTTACTGGTAAATACAGACTGATGGGACCCCTGAGGTTATGGCCTTATTCAAACCTGGAAATGAAGTCAGTTCTTTAAGTAAACAATAGACAGACTTATATGGGGGACAATAACACCAAATAGGTACACACTCCCCAGAATGACCAACCATATGAGATCAATAGGGCAGCTTTTGCCCAGGAATAAAGGTCAGAAGGCAGGAAGGGATAGGAAGGAAAGATAAATGGAAATGGTAAACACAGGGAGGATATGGGAAAAGTGCTGACTGAAGAGTAGAGATTGCAATCAATGTCACAAATCAAAGTGTGAATGAATTGTTAAATTTAAAAATGCACCTGTAAACTTTCATCCAAATTTCAATAAAAGTTTTTTTTTTTTAAATAAAAAAGAAAAATAATAATCACTGGGGGGAAAAAAATAAAGCCACACCTTCCAGCCACTCCTTGGAAAGAAGACTGGGCAATCTACTGCTGTAAAGATACCGCCTTGGAAACCCAAGGAGAGGTCACTTGGGTTTAAGGTCAACTTAAACCCAAGGTTAATCAGATCTGACTCAACGGCAGTGAGTTGAGTTGAGTTCTCATGGTATTTGTGTTATACCAGCATAAGCTAACTGAAACATTTTTTTGTTCATAGTTTGTTATATTAAACATTTAAAAATTCTTTTTATCATGGATTAGTATTAAGTTTTGTTAAATACTTTTACTTCATATGTTGAAATGGTAATTCTTTATTCTATTAATAAAATCAATTACATTGTTAGATTATACGTTTGTTAACTCACCTTGCATTTGTGACACACCCTACATAAGCATGATGTATTTCTTTTTTTCCTGTCTGGTTTTAATTTTAAATTTTTCCAGGTATTTATGTATCTATAGTTATGAAGCTCTGGTGGCATAGGGCCTAAGGGATTTGACTGCTAACCAGAAGGCTGGCTGTTCAAACCTACCAGCCACTCCTTGAAAGGAAGACTGGGCAATCTACTTCAGGAGATACAGTCTTGGAAACCCAAGGAGAGGCTGCTATGAATCAAATCCGACTCAATGGCAGTGGATTTGGGTTTTTTTTTTTTTTTTTTGGTTTAATGTAAGCCTAACATCAAAATATGATTTAAACAATATTTTTTAAAAATAATATTACTGATCTAGATCCTTCATGACTTTTTTTCTTTTTCTCACTGCTCTCAAGTTGGATCAGACTCATAGTGACCCCTCCTTGGGTTCCTAGGCGGTATCACTATGGAAGTAGAATGCCCAATCTTCCTTCTGAGGAGTGGCTGGGGAGTTCTGGTTAGCAGTCAAATGCCTTAGGCATTATGCCAACAGAGCTCTCAGGCCTATATTAGCTTCATAATTAAGGTTAGAAGAGCTCTTCATTCTATTCACTCAAAGAGTTTTCATAAATTAATACTGTCTTCTTTAAAAATTTTATACGATTCACCAGCAAAATATTTAGGCTTAATATTTTTTTAAAAAAAATATTTTATAAGAAATTTATTTTTTTAATAGCCACATGGCCATTCATATTTTATATTTCATCTTATGTTTTGATACATTGGATATTTAAGACATTTGTCCATTACACCCAAATTTTTGAATTTGTTGTATAAATATGCCCATGGTATTTTTCTATTATTCTTTGGTTAAATTAATTTTTACATTAAAAATGTGATAAGCACATAACAAAATATGTAATTTCTAGACCAAAATCTGTCATGATCATTATGATCATGGACTAAAAAAATCTTACAACATATATTAGCAAAAGAAATTCAATCTATTGAAAGGAAAATGTCATAAAAACAAATTGAGTAAACTGGAGAAAGGAAAACTTTGTTTAATTTTAGGAAATCAATCACTGCAACACACACACAGACAGAATAAAGGACAAGAAAAATATGATCTTTATCATAAGAGAAGCAGAAATTTAAACAACAACATAGCATTCATTTATTATACAAACACTTAGCAATCTAGGAATAGAAGGGAGGTTCTATAACCTGAGAAAAACATTACACATAAACACATGGTCAACTCAAATTGAAGCGCAAAACACTGAACATTTGTTGAGATCTTTAAAAAGATATAGAAGCCCACTAACAATACTTTTATTCATTATTGATAAAGAGGATGTAAAAGGTAAGTTAAGGCAAGAAAACAAAATATACTTGACTTGAAAACGTAGTAACAAAATTTATCTTTTAATTGCTGCTAACCAGAAGATTCGTGATTTAAATCAACCAGTCACTCCATGGAAGGAAGACTAGGCAATTTACTTTTGTGAATATTTACATCCTTGGAAACCCAATGGGGGTCACTATGAGTTGGAATCGACTCAATGGCAGTGAGTCCTTTTTTTTTTTAGGGATTATATAACTTTTCCATATAAAATATAAAATTATCTATATACAGATTATTAAATATCCAGCTCCTTAGGAGAAAATAGCAATTTTTTGGGGGGGGATGGGGAATAAATCAACAAACAAAATTAGTTACATAATGAAGGATTACATATTTATAACTATGGAGTTAGGAAGGCTTTCTGAAATAAGACCAAAAAATAAAAAGCTATGAAGAATGGGGTGGATGGAGTTGGATTAAACAGTATCTTTATTTTACAAATTTTGTTGGTTAATGAAATATGATTGTAAATCAGAACAAATATTTCAAAACTCTATCATTGACATATTGAACACTCATGACAGAGACCAGTTAAGATATGAGACAACATCAAGGACTTTATACATGAGGAGAGTGAAAAGTCATTAAAAAGACAGGAAAGAAAGAAAAGACCAAAGTGGATGATAGAGGAGGCTCTGAAACTTGTTCTTGAACATATCTAAAACAAAAGAAATGATGAAATGAAAGGCTGAAGAGAAGACTTCTGAGGATGTCTTGAAAAGACAAAGTAAAGTAAATTAAAATGTGAAATGACATGGAGTTAGAAAACCTAAAGAAGGGAACATGCATTTCTCAAGGTGAAAAACTGAGGAAAAATTCAAGCCTCAAGTTGCAATATTGAAGGATTCTATGAGCAAAATATCGAATGATGCACAACGCATCAAAAGAAGATGGAAGGAAAACACAGACTCACAGTACCAAAAAGAAATAGTTGATGTTTAACCATTTCAGGGGGTGACATGTGATCAAGAACAAATGATATTGAGGAAGAAGTCCAAGGTGCACTGAAGGAATTGGTGAAAAATAAGGTTCTAGCAATTAATGCGATTCCCACTGAGAAGTTTAACAAAGATACCATGCTGGAAGCACTCACTCATGTATGCCAAGAAATTTGTAAGATAGCTACCAGGACAACCAAAGGGAAGAGATCCATATTTGTGTCCATTGCAAAGAAAGGTTATCCAACAGATTGCAGAAATTATCAAACAATGTCATTAATATTGGAAGTAAAATTTTGCTGCAGATAATTAAAAAATGATTGCAGCAAAACGTCAACAGGGAACTGGCAGAAATCTAAATTGGATTCAGAAGAGGACATGGAAGGAGGGATATCATTGCTGTTGTCAGATGGATCTTAGCTTAAATCATAGACACCAGAAAGATATTCTGTGTTTTATTGAATACACAAAGGCATCTGACTGTGTGTATCATAACAAATCATAGATAACATTGGGAAGATGGGAATTCCAGAACACTAGGTTGTGGTCATTTGGAATTTGCACATAGGCCAATAGGCAGTTGTTGAAACAGAATAAGAGAGTACTGCATAGTTTAAAATCAAGTAAATGTGTTTCAGGGTTATATCTTTTCACCATACTTACTCAATCTGTATGCTGAGCAAATAGTCTGGGAAACTGGAATATACAATGAAGAATGCAGCATTGGGATTGGAGGAAAAGTCATTAGCAACCTGCACTTGCAGATGACACAGACTTGCTTGCTGAAAGTGAAAAGGACTTGAAGTAGTTATTGATAATGCTCCAAGACTACAGTCTTCTGTATGGATTATACCTCAGCATAAAGAAAACAGAAATCTTCACAAATAGACCAATAAGCAACATCATGATAAACAGAGAAAAGACTGATGTTTTCAAGGATTTCATTTTACTTGGAATGGAATGGATGACCATGGAAGCAGCAGTCAAGAAATCAAGGAACACATTGCACTGGGCAAATCTGCTGCAAAAGACCTCTTTAAAGTGTCAAAGAACAAAGTTGTCACTTTGAAGACAAAGATGCACCTGACCTAAGCCATGGTATCTTTAATTGCATCATAAGCATTCAAAAGTTAGACAATGTATAAGGGAAATCTAAGAAGAATTGATGTCTTTGAATTGTGATATTGGTGAAGACTATTGAACAGACCATGGACTCCATGGATTGCCAGAAGAACAAATAAATTGGTCTTAGTAAAAGTACAGCTGGAATGCTCCTTGAAAGTGAAGATGTTGAGACTTGTCTCTGACTCTTTGGTGATGTTATCAAGAGGGACCAGTCCATGGGAGGGACCCCTACTAGGTAAGGGTAGAGGTTCAGTGAAAAAAAGGAAGACCCTCAGGAGAAGGATCGACAGTGGCTGCAACAATGGACTCAAGCAGAGCAATGGCTATGAGGAAGGCACAGGATCAGTCAGGGTTTCATTCTGTTATATTAGGTCATTAGGAGTCAGAACTAAGGTGATGGCACCGAACAACAATTCCTGTTGATAATTTTTGACATTGCTTAGGTTTATAACTTTATTGACCACAATTATTCATATTTTAATTTTTAAAATTGTTTTCAATATTCACTATCAGTTCTTTCACATAAGCACTATTCCATTTTGAGCTTTTTACATTAAATGTCTTTCAAAGGGGTAGAATATAACTTTAATTTTTTTTTTCAGGAGTGATTTAAGTCTAGGGGAAATAATGTTTTAGGCATGGCATAAAATTTAATGTTGTCAGATGTCTATCTTTTTCTTTATCTTTTGGTTCATCTTGCCCCATGATTGACACCATCAAGATACATGGCATAGAGAAATGTAGTTCACTGAAGGAAGAAAAGGTTACCATTACTAAAGGAAGAAGACTGCTGAATGGACAAAAACAGCAGATATCCACTACATATATATTATTAAGTTTCGTACCTCCATTACTGGCATAAGGTATACACTTCATGAAAAAAATATTCAATTAATATTTTCATTAATAGAATTGTCACATTTATTCTATGATTGACTTTAATTTTCAGCAAATATTAGAAAAAGTAGTTTCATTTCCAGTGAAACCAGAATCATATAATAGAAATGTTTGTGTGGCATCTTAAAAAGGAATTTTATGTTCTATTTATGTTTGCATTAGTACCTGCATATTGATAACTGCAATCTATTTAACAGGAAGGAAGGAGGTAGAATGAAATTCAAGTCCTAAGGCATTTAGCTGCTAACCAGAAGGTCGTTGGTTCAAACCTACCAGCTGCTCTGTGGGGTGAAAATGAGGCAATCTACTTCTGTAAAGATTTACAGCCTTGGAAACCCAATGGAGGTTGCTATGAGTTGGAATCAACTGAATGGCAGGGTTTGGTTTTTGGTTTGGAAACTCTTATAACTTAAGAAATTTATTAAGATATTGGAGGACATACAGAATGAAAGTCAGAGTTAAAAAAAACATTAACTAATTCAAATTTCAAAAAATATATTTTCAAATTTCAAAAAGTATATTTTCAAATTGAATTAGCATTGAGATTCCTTCCTTCCTTATTTTTTCCATGTTTGAGTTATTTTTCCACCTTTGAATTGGGAAAGAACTGGGAAACTGACTGTTCTTGTTGCTTGGTGCCATTGAGTTGATTATGACTCATAGTAAACCCATATGATAAAGTAGAACCTAGAAATTTTCTAGGTTATAATATTTTTAGGAGCAGATTGACAGATCTTTCTCCCTTAGAGCTGCTGGGTGGATTTGAAATACCAACCTTTCAGCTAGCAGCTGAGCGCTTGTCTAACACCAAGGTTCTTTATTAACACCTGTAAATTCACTTTTAAATATGTTACTATCCAATGAAATTGGCCTCTAAATTTAGAAAACCTCTTCATTATATCCCTTGTTTATATTTGGCACTTAACATATATACTTTGCAAGATTAATTACTTATTGTGTTCATTGAGGGTCATAAATCAGATTAATTTTTAAGGTAATTTTCTTCAAATAACATATCTTTTGCTTGAAATACGTAGATGATTTTGATAATAAAACTTTTGATCTGTATGAGTTACTTTAACAGTTCTGAAACAAAAAAATTCACTTATTTCAGAAACCCTGATGTGTTTTAAACTGTATAGCTTATTTCTTTGTTCTTTGTAACAAACGACAATTCTTAGGCTTTCTAACTACACTGCTCTGGTTTGTGCCAGGTTAGTACTGTTTTCACAAGACAGAAAAATGTTCAACACTTTTGACTTTGACTGCTTATTCAAATATAAGAAACTTCAAGAAGGCATTGAGGTGGCCTTAGAGCTAAATATGCATTATTTTTAGTGTCTTGAGAATATGGTTTTCAGTACTTCATCATATACAGTATTTTTTGCATTTTATTTTATTGTTTTAAAAATATATGTAACACAATATTTGTCCATTCAACCTTCTTCACATGCACAATTTACTGATATTAATTACATTGACTCTGTTGTACAACCATCATCAATAATCATTGCCAAATTTTCCTTCACCATGAGCATAAGCTCACTACTTCCCAGTGACTCATCTTCCATCCCTGGTAACTACTAATATAGACATAGATCTCTACACATTTAACAATGAATTTATAATATTTTACATAAAGCACTGCATTAGAAGTGAGAAAGAAAGGATTTTAACTTATCTTCTACTCTATATAATTCCTTGTCTTCAATTTATCTCATATTCCTGGGCACCTTCAGAATGAGATTTTCTTTAAACAAATAAAAGTTCTGAATGCTCTGAGAGCAAGTAAAAGACAGAATTGAGTTTCTGGTGTTCTGTCCTATCAGCAAAGATTATGTATAAGGAGAACTAGAAAAGATTCTTTTCTCTCTTCCCTAAAGATTTCAAAGGATTGAATAACATGAGTTTCTGTATTCAAGGAAAATGCAGTCAATGGAAAAAAATTCAGTCACACTACGGCATATGATCATGAATCATCAAAATGATGGAGAAAATGCTACAATGCCAAAAGCTTGGAGAAAACAAACGAACAGAGATGCAAACGAAAACAGGTTACGTGCAAACAATCATAATTCAAATGGGTGTGGAGTCTCTATTTTGACACTAGAAACTACAACAATGAAGCAAGACATTCAGATTCTGAGAGAAAAGGATTTCCAACCCATAATTATACACACACATTATTAATTAAAGATTAGGTGGACTGAAAATATTTTCAGATATACGAGTTCTCAAGAATTTTGTCACCCACGTTTCCTTTCTCAGGACCTGAAGAAAGGAGCCAACTAAGAAAGAAGAAGAAATGGGATCCAGTAATCAATTACTCTATCTCAAGAAAGAGTAAAGAGTAGTCTCAGGGTGATAATGAAAGGAGAGACCAGAACGAGAATTGTGCTCCAGGAGTAGAGAAAAGGTCAGAAAATCCAGGAGATTTTACTCAAGATGAGGCATTTGATAGGACTCATGACGTGTATATATTGTGAGAAAACACAGCCAACTGAGCTGGAGCTGAATTAGTGGGAAAGAAAACATCAACAAATGTAAAAACAAGGCACATATTACCTTCAAAGTAAGCAAAAAGTTGTGCTCCAAAGAAAAGTTAATCCTGATCTATTACATAACTCATGTAGTACTAGTGTTTTTGTTTATTTATTTATTTTAATGTTGTAAGTGGACATTGAGTGAACTCATAATTCATGGTGACCTTATGCATAACAGAATGAAGTGTTGCCCAGTCCTGAACCAGGTCCATGATCTCTTATATGTTTGAATCCATTGTTGGGACCATGGTGCCAAGCCATCTCATTGAGGGTTTTCCTCATTTTTAACTGACTCTACCAAACATGATGTCCTTCTCTAGCAAATGAGCTTTCTTGATGAATAATGCTTATATAATAATAATAATATGAGCATTGATTATTGACCTACCTAAAAGCATTTTTAAAAATATTGAGAAGATGGGTAGATCCAGATACCTTTCAGATATACAAATAATTTTGAGATACAGAATTTCTTGATGGTTGAGAGTGGGGTGGGTGGTATTTGACATATGGCTAAATTCCCATCCTCCCTACTGGGAATTCAATTAATAATTTCAGGACTAAATAATTGAGAATTAGATATATTGTATTTAACAAGATTTCAGGGTTGAAAGTTGTTGACTCTGGGAAATAAAAACTGAGATAGGGAGTACAGGAACCACTATATCATAATTGGTTTTATAAAACTAACTTTTAAATCTTTGTGAAATAATCTCTAAAAAAATTGATAATTAATTTTAAAAAAGAAATCTACAAGCAGAAGTATTTGCTCACATAATTTTTAAGTTTTATATAAGGCAAAATTGTTGTAAATATTTTTACCTTCAAACAACACATACAAAAAAAAAAAAAAAAAAAAATCAGTAAAATTCAATTCTAAAATAAAGGAGTCTGCTCCAAAGAAATTCTGTGCCTTTCACTAGTTGCTAAGTTCTATTGACCTTATTATACTGGGTACCTTACCAAGTAGTCATATGTTTTTGAATAATTAATTATTGCTTACTGTGGTGATAAATCATTAGCATAAGATAGTGGCATTTTCAGATAGCCAAAGTATCCTTATGCAGACTGGGTCTTTGGCAAATAAATACTGTGTGTACGTAGCTTCCAGCACAAAACAGAATCATGAATATTTTTAGTGAAACTCACAGTTCTTAAGAATTGGATAGCAGATGCGTTTGTTTCAATCTCAAGTAACAGTTTGCTAATGACACATCACACAACCAGATTTTCTATCCATGGCTTTATTGGCTGAAATAGTTAATAATATGACAAATATATTAGCCTACAATGAGGAACGCCAACACTGAAGCACAGATGGTCTCCTCCAACTGACAATTTTAAGCATCAGATTTATCATGAAACAGATGAAACTATTTAGAAGAAGGGTATTCGTGTCTTTAAAGTAAGGGTATTCTGAAGGAAAAACAACAAACAATAGGGAAAATAATGATTAATAGCGATGGTAGCTTTATTCTTTTGTTCACACTTAGGGAAACCTTTGTTAATAGAAACTCTTTTTCAAAAAGAGTGTTTTAAGTGCCATGTCAAGAATTTTAGTTCTTGATTGGTCTGCAAACCAAAATGATTATGTTGGTTTTGTTATATTTGCATGTTCTTATTGTTGCAGGGATTAGCAATATATGGATCTATGTTTATGTGTGTGTTATAACAAAGCCAATTTCTGATTACCTGTCTGGGAAAATGCCAGCAGGAAAGTTTGACATCGGCACTTGTGGGAAATAGCAAAAAGAGCATTGAGGGTAATATGTCCTATGAGGGTTGGTGGTTGGTGGCAAAAATCAATTATATTCTTCACAAATAAATCCAGGGGGATGGAAAATGGCAAGTACAAATAATGTGTTGATGTCTTTAAACTAAAATCATCCATAGAGTAAGTACCACCCAGCCGTATCTCAGTTGTAGAATACAGCTGAAAGCTAAAATAAAGGTCGATTCTGTGAATATCAACCCTTGTGCAAGTGATTTCAACTAGTGTCAGAATAGACTTCCTTCCTAAGCCAATGTTTATTCCTTTCTGTGGCCCATTTTAATAGCTAGAAATCTGTTTCACAGAAGACACTGTACTTGCAAAAATAGTTTAAGAGATGTCAAGTTTTAATAGATTCATAAGAGAGCAACTATAATTCTAGTAGAAAGGGTTCTAAGCTATTATTTATAGCATATTTGCTTTTGTGTGTAGCACTAGCTTCCAAATCTCACACTATCCTGGTGAAGGTTTGGAGTTTCCCTAAAAATCATAAAAGAGGAGTATTTTAGATACCAAGCAGAGGAAACAATCCCAGTTAAGTAGAAAAGCAAACATTCTTAGTTGATCTCATGTATACAATACGTGCTGATGGCCTACATGGAGTGTTTAAAAGTTCTGTGTACAGCTATTATCACTGTCTTCAAAAAAGATAGTCACTGATTTATGCATGTAAAAATTGTTAAATTGGCCAATGTTTTTACAACAATTAAAAAAAAATCTTGTGTGATAAAGACACCTTTCATATGTTCTAAGTTGAATAAATTGCTACTATTTATTAAATGTCTATCACATGCCAGGAACTTATAGCTTTCTGAACCTTCCAGAAAGAACCAAAGAGGTGCAGTGATTAAGGGTGCAGCTGCAAACCTAAAGTTCAGTTGCTCAAACTCACCTGTCACTTCATAGGAGAGAGATGTGGCAGTCTGCTCCCGTAAAGATTAGGGACTTGGAAAAGCTCTAGGGAAGTTCTACTCTGTCCTATAGTGGCACTATGAGTCCGAATGAACTCGACACCAATGGGTTTCAAGGACAAACATTTATATCATCCTCTGACGTTTCCCTGTGTGTCTTTGTAAGTCAGCCCTCCTGCTATCTCTATCCCCAGTCAACCACTAATCTACTTTCTATCACTATAGATGGGTTTATGTTTTCTAGAATTATATGTATAAATATATATAGCTTAGTGCCTAAGGCATTTGACTGCTAACCAGAAGGTTGATGGTTTAAACCCACCAGCCATTATGTGGAAGGAAGACTGGGCAATCTACTTCCATAGAGATTTACCACCCCAGAAACCCAAAGGGGGTAGCTGTGAGTCAGAATCGACACGATGGCAGTGAGTTTGTTTTTTTGTTTTATGTATGTCTATGTATGTACTCTTTTCTTTTTTAGGCCTTGCATCCTTCCTTCTATGTAATGATTTTGAGATTCATCTATGTTGTTTCATATAACATTATTTAGTTTCCCCTCATCACCCATAGGAAATATAACATTGAATAAACATACTCCAATATGAACATATTATTGTTTCCAGTTGTTTTTGGCAATTACAAATTAAGTTTTGATGAATGTTCCAATGGAAGTGTTTATGTGGACATATACTTTCAGTTTTCTGAGGTCATTACCTACAAGTGAGTCTTATTTAACTTTGTTAAGACTTTGCCTGTTTTTCAGAGTAGTTATTCCATTTCATATTCACATCACCAATGTATGAGAGTTCAAGTTGCTGCATATCTTCACTAAAACTAGATAGGGTGTGAATTTTTACTTTGCTCCATTCTTGTGGGTACGTAATGAAGTGTCATTCTGCTTTGCGTTATTCTGATGATTAATGATGTGTTGAACATATTTTCTTTTGATTGTTGGCCATATGTAGGTGGGTAGGTAGGTAGATAGACAGATATCCTAATTTTTACTGGAATGTTTATTTTCTCATTATTGAGTTGTAAGAATTCTTTATATGCTGCAGATACAAGTTTTTTGTCTAATAATGTGTTGTGGATTTTTTTCTCCCTGTCTGTTATTTGCCTTGTTATTTTTCAAATATTGTTCAAAGCACCCCTCGTGGCTTACTGGTTAAGCACTCAGCTGTTAACTGAAAGGTTGGCAGTCCAAACTCACCAGCCACTCCATGGGAGAAAGATGCGGTAGTCTGGTTCTGTAGAGAGTTCCAGCCTTAGAAACCAATGGGCGGTTCTACTCTGTCCTATAGAGTCACCACGAGTTGGAACGTACTCATGGCAATGGGTTTGGTTGAGTTATTGTTTAAAGAGAAAATTTTGTTATTTTGATGAAGACTAGTTTATTAATATTCTCTTTATTGCCTTGAGTGTTCTATGTACCACTGAAAAAAATGTTCATTTTTTAAGTCACAAGATTTTTCTTTTTCTTTCTCTAGATATTCACTTCTTCTATATCTTATACTTAGGTCTATGATCCATTATGAGTTAATTTTCTGTTTAATGTAAGTTCTATGTTGAATTTTTCCATATGGACATCCAGTTATTACAGCACAATTTCTAAAAAAGACTCCGTCATTTAATTGTCTTTTCATCTTTGTAAAAGTCAATTGACTATATTATGTTAGGAGCTCTGGTAGCATAGTGCCTAAGGCACTTGACTGCTTACTCAGAAGACTGGTGATTTAAACCCACCAGCCACTCCTCAGAAGGAAGTTTGGGCAATCTACTTCCACAGTGATACCACTTTGGAAACTCAAGGAGGGGTCGCTATTGAGCCAGGTCGGACTCCACGACACATAACAACAACAACGTATTATGTTAGTCTATATCTGGACTATACCATTTAATGAGCTAGATTTCTATTTTTTTGCCACAAACTTTCTTGATTACTCTAGCTTTATAGTAAGACTTAAAATCAGTTAGAGTAAGTCTTCATACTTTGTTCTTTTTAAAGATTTATTTGTATATTTGTTGGTATTTTCTATTTACAAATCATATCATTTGCTAATAAGGGCAGTTTCACATCTTCATTTATTTATTTAATTGTTTTCAATGTTAAATAAAAGTGATGGAAACAGGCATTCTTACTTTATGGCCAGTCTCAAGGGGAGAAAACAATTCAGTTTTTCACCTTAAATATGATACTTTTATCAAGTTGAGTAAGTTTGTTTGCTTACTATTTGCAAATAGTTTTTTTTTTTTTTAAATAAGAAGTGTATGTTGAGTATTGGGAAACCATATATTATTTTCCTTTGTTCAGTTAATAATTTGAATTACATTATCAATTTTTGGATGTTAAACTAACCTTGAATTCCAGGGATAAAAGATAAATGGCCATGGCATTTTATCACTTTTCAGTATTATTTAATTTTGCTACTTTTACAAGATGTTTTTTGTCTATATTCATAAGGAAAATTACATAATATTTTTCAAAATGTTTTTCTCAGGTTTTGGTATTAGTGTTATGCTGGCATCATAGAATGAGTTAAACTATGAAATATTCTCATCTTTATATACTCCATTTCCAAATGATCACTTCTTGTCTGAAAGATTTAAATTGTGAACATGCAGATGACTCCCAAATTATTATCTCTGTCCCAAACCACCCCCTTGAACTTCACATTCATATCCTGTTTCCTATTTGAATTCTCAGCTTAGATATTAATAAACATTTCACCATTGTTGCAGATAGCATTGATGCTCACCCAGATAACCTCTTGCCTCCCATGCATTTTCATGTAAAGACATTTTACCACATGCCCTGTGTCTATATCTCTATTTCTCTGTTTGAATAAATTATCCAGAACCAAGGGCACTTTCTTAGCTGAGAGTAGGCACAGGGGAAGGAAAACATATGAGTTGTAGCCTTGGGAGCAATGCAAACCAAGGATGGATAGGAGTCAGTGGATAAACATCCAGTCTTCCAATCTCTAGAGGCATGATTCTGAAGTATGTTCCACAAAATATCTTATAAGATCTCCAGTGAGACTGTGCTTCAGATTATTAGAGTAGTAGTTTGTTCACTGGGAGCTCTGGTAGCATAGTGCCTAAGGCACTTGACTGCTAACCAGAAGGGTGGCGGTTCAAACCCACCAGCCACTACTCGGAAGGAAGATGGGGCAATCTACTTCCGTAGTGATACTGCCTCGGAAACCCAGGGAGGGGTCGCTATGAGTCGGGTCCGACTTGACGGCACATAACAACAATGACAATTTGTTCATTATCAGAGTCTTTTTTATCAATATCCAAATTTTTAATTGGATTTTCTCTGTTCCTGGTTCTGCTTCTTCACTGGGGTTTCCTAGGATTATCTCTCAAATTATGTACATCAAGTCCTTATCTCAGGGTCAACTTTTGCAAGAATACAAACTAAGAAACCAAAACATTTTGTTGGTTTCCCCTTGAATGTTCTAAATAGTCTCCCAGTTACATCAATTACGTTGGTTAAGTATGCCATACGGGACTGTGGCTAGGAGGTAATAAAGGTAGGATGTGGAGAAAATGGCTAAATCTCTTTATTTGTACATTTTTTAATCTGGGGAGGTTTTTTTTTTTTCCCCCCCCCTCAAAATTTGTGTGGTGGTTATGTTTGTGTGTCAACTTGGCTGGGCCTGACTCAACTTGTGTGTTGAGTGGCTGGGCAGCTGGTCATAGTTATTCCCCATGATGAGACTAGCAATCAACATCATGGTGGGATCTACCACAAGCTGCTGAGTAGCTGCTTTGGGTATGTGGTCTGCTTCCTGTATGTAAGAATCAATTTTGGGACTGGTCTCTAACTTATGGCATGCTTGAACCCTGTATGTAGCCATGTTGTTCAGCAGCCTGCCATGCTCTGCCAATCCTGGGACTTTCAATGGACTTGAATCAATGGCTGCTGTGTGGTTTGGTAACGTTAGAACTGTGACATTTTATTTGCTGTCCTTGAGCTTGTTAGCCTCAGCAGCCAGTAGGTGTCTGAGTGAAGAGATGCCTCTAGTTTCAGTGGGCCAGGAACAAGAGGCAGAGCTAAAGGCCTGGGTTGAGGGGCTTTCACACAGCCCCTAGAGCCTGGCACTTTGAATTTGGACTTAAAGCCTCCAAACTGTGAGAGAATAAGCTCCTGTTTGTTCAAGCCATCCCATTCGTGGTATATTCCTGTCAGAGCAGCACTAGGTAGCCAGAACAGTTAGTCATTAGATGCAAGCAGCTTACTACATTTTTCATTTCCTGGCATGTTATTATTTGTCTGTGTAAAAAACACTATTAAAAAAAAAAAATCACTGCCATCAAGTCAGTTCTGACATAGCAACCCTTCCTTGGGTTTCCGAGTTGGTATCTCTATGGAAGTAGATTGCTCAGTCTTCTTTCCCAGGAGTGGCTGGTGGGTTTGAACCTCCAGTCTTCTGGTTAGCAGTCAAATGCCTTAGGCACTACACCACTAGATCTCCCAACACTATCTATATCTAAATCTATATATCTATATATCTGTGTGGGAGCTCTGGTAGCACAGTGGCTAAGACACTTGCCTGATAACCAGACAGCTGGCAGTTCAAACCCACCAGCCACTCCTCGGAAGGAAGGTTGGGCAATCCTACTTCCGTAGTGATACTGCCTCGGAAATGACGGCACATAACAACAACAACAACAACAACATATATCTATGTATCTATGTATCTATGTATCTATGTATCTATATCTGTCTCTCTCTCTGTCTATATATATATATATATATATATATATATATATATATGTATATCTATCAAGGATCCCTGATGGTGTAGTGGTTAAAGTACTTGGCTGATAACTGTAAGGTCAGTTGTTCAAACTCACTAACTAGGGATGGATTATGCAATAAGCAAGGTAAGTACATGGCTAGGGCATCAACAAAACAGAGACATCAGTTGTCTAAAGCAAAGAGCCATAGATGCCAAGCAGATAGGACACAAGAAAAAGTGAGTACCACAGTGAAAGGCAACTGGCAGGGGACTAAATGTAACTGATACCAGATCCAGTGCATGAGATGTGATGGCTAGAAATAAAGTTGACACAGGTTCACAAAGGTGAACACACATAAGACTGTTTAAGCAATGGGGTCCCTATCACTTCAACACCTTTGTTGACATCTGTTTCTTTGGTCCTCTCCTATGTAATTGAAACTTCTTGTCTTGGATGATCTCAGAGTATACTATTTCTTTCTAATAAACAAAAAGTGGGAGTTGGCTGTCAAGTCTAACTCTTTCTGCACTCACCCAATATGCAACTGGATCCAACATGAGTGGTTACTGGGCAAGGCCAGATTATATTAATAGATAACAGATCTCTGATCCATTTTAAGAAGACTGCCTTTAACACGTGTGTCTCCTGATCGAGCAACTGCAGCCAGGAGGGCCAGAAATACTCTTTGCTGTGATGAAAACAAAAAGGTATGCTCTTATGCAAGTCCTGGTACACAACCAATGGGAACTCCAGTCTCAGATGATGCACAAAAGTGAGGGAAGTTGAATAAGTCAACAATTGCAATGAATTCAATCTAGTAAATTTTTAACTGTATAGCATTTATGGACAGAGTTAAGCCTGAAGTTTTGCAAACAATAATGTTTTTTAACTTTAATTAAAAAATATGTGGCATACAAGTGGATGCAATCTAGCATACATTTAATATAAAACTAATATGGGTAATAATATAATAATAACATGGAAAACATCCAAAAATATTGGAAATATTAATACTTATCTAACATGAAAAGTTTTAATTTATGAATACAGTGAGTTTCATTTTTTATTGTCTGTTGCACAGGACACAGTACTTGATATTATTCTATATATGCTAATAAATGAAGTATTAGGCACATTAATAGGATGCAAAATTCAGTATTTTTTGATTGTGCAAAATATGTTTCTAAATTCATTTTCCAATAAAGCATTTATATTTTGTCAACATATTTGTGTATTTCTGAGTAAGAAAATTAAAGGAATATTTGGATAATAACAATTATATAAATCTATTTTATTTTCCATTTGCCTTTTGACTGGCTTTCTTTTAAGACATTGATATAGTTTAAAAAATTACATCATGGATAGCTAAGATACATAGGCACACACATATATAAAACTCACATATTCCATTGAAATGTATGAGTAAACAGAGGAGAGACATCACAGATTATCAGTGCCTCTCAAAACCAAAAACCAAACTCACTGCCATGAGTTGATTCCAACTCATAGCGACCCCCTTTGGTTTTCCAAGGTGGTAAATCTTTATGGAAGTAGATTTCCCAGTCTTCCTTCTGCAGAGCAGCTGGTGTGTTTGAAGCGCCAAATTTCTGGTTAACAGTCAAATGCCTTAGGCACTGCACCACCACAGCTTCTTAGGGCTTTCCTATGCCTCAGTACAGCCTTGCCACCAGCTACTGTGCAGGACAAAAATGTGGCAGTTGGCTTCTGAAAAGATCTACAGCCTTGGACACCCTATGGAGGAGTTCTATCCTGTCCTATAGGATTGCTATGACTCATAATCTACTCAGTGGCACACAACAACACAACATATATCTAATCTATATTGCCTGGTTTTAAAAATTATTAAATGAACATTTTTTCATGTATAATTTTTTTTACTTGATGGAGCATTTTAAATCAAATTCCAGATATCATCTCATTTTACCAATAAATATTTCAATATACATCATCCTCAAAATAATTGTTTTATATTTAATAACTTAGGAAACTATCTTAATATATTTCATTTGCAAATTTTTATTTGAATATATTCTTGTATAATATGTATTATTGTTATGGGTGCATATAATTTTAATGTATCTACATGACACTGTGATACATATCTCATTATATTTTCTATTTCTTCACTAGGAAGTGTGTTTTTGGATTCAAGTGTATTGGTATCAGTGCCGCTTGATATTCCATTGTATGTATCCACACAGCTTATCTGTAAATTCTTCCAATAAAGTGCACTCAGGATGCCTCTAGCTTCTGAGAAACAAAAACAATGCTGCAATCAATATTCTTAGGGGCATGTGTAAGAATTCCTCTGGAATGTTTGCTAATTAAAATTAAGTTTTCATTTCCCTGGATTATATTTCCATATACAATTTCATATAGAGAATTTGAAATTTATTTAAAATAAAAGTGTGTCTGAGGTACAGCCTCCATCCCATGAGTAAGCGATGGCTTGAAAAAGACTGCCTCCATATCCTGACACTACCCATAAGACTTAGTCACGGGCCTAGAAGAACTAGATAGTGCCTGGCTACCAATGCCAACCATTAGGAAAGGGATCAAATTTAGAGATCCTGGATAGAGAGGGAGAAAATTGTGAAATAAAATGAAAAAAAAAAACATGAAAAAGACTAGGATTACTGGTTGGCTAGAGACTGGTGAAAACCCCAATACTATGGTTTTGAGTCACCCTTTGGGCCTGGAATTGAACCCACTCCTGTGGCTTAACTCTCAGCCAAATAATGGACAGGCCAGTGAGCCGAACAACTACACCAGGGATTCCTTAGAGCAATTAATCCTGGGAGATCAGAAAGACAGTATTTGTACAAGCAGAAAGCTAGTGAAGCAGGAATTCATAGACAACAAAGACACAGGGAAAAGGTAACTACAGGAAGGAAGTGGCAAGAGAGCTGTTACATTGTGAGAATCGTAATGAGTGGCACAGAACAAAATGTGTACATACTGTCGAATGTAAAATACATCTGCTCTCTAAAATTTCACCCAAATCACAATAAAAAAAAAAAAAAAAAGACTTAGCCTCAGGAACAAGTTGCTGGCAGCAGAAAGAAAGTTCTCTGACTGTTATTGGGGAAAAAGGCCCTGTGCTCATACCTATGGCAGTCTGAAGGAAGTCTCTGTCTCATTGAGGTAGGAGGGAAAGCATGGTTGATGTTCTAAACTCTCATTTTTCTTACTGTATTTTCAAAGGTTTTCTTAAATAAATGCTTCTGTTGCTGCTTGAACAATTCCAGAGAGTTAGAATCTTATACATACATATATATATAGTTGCCAATTTCGCTGGGGAGCAGTCAGTGGAACTACTCATGCTACCAAGTCAAAAGTAGAATCATTTCTCAAGCTAATCAAAAATTCAACTGAAAAGTTAGTTGAGCTCTTCATTGCATGAAATCATTCCATCAGAGGGCTTGGAATGTCTCTTCATGTATTGAGATGAACATGTCCTTTATTATATTTTTAGTATTTTCTCTACAGAGTGAATTTGTATTCTTGGTTTGATGAATTTCTACATATTTTATGGCTTATGTTGCTATTATTATTATTTTTTAAATAGGATTATATTGAGTTAATGTTGATTTATGGAAATGGTTTGATTTTTTACAGTGAACTTTTTAGTTGATAACTTTAATGAACTTGTTATACTTAATGATTTTTAATGTAGATATTCATATCTTGATAGTTCCTATCTTCGCTCCTAATTCTTACATCTTATTGCTTTTCATTTCCTTATAATCTTGGTCAAAATCTCTAGACCATGTTGTTGTTGTTATGTGCTGTTGAGTCGGACTGACTCATAGCGACCCCTCCGTGGGTTTCCGAGGCAGTATCACAATGGAAGTAGATTGCCCAACCTTCTTTCTGAGGAGTGGCTGGTTAATCATTAAATATAATGCACATAAACATAATAAGCATGCTGGTCTTATTCCTGACCATAATTGCTTCTATTTTCTAGTTTTTCACCAAAATTTCTTCATTTGTATGGATTTTGGCACATTTTGTAGCCTCTAAAATGGCCTCCGATAATCTTTGTTTCTTGGTATTTGTGTCTTTGTGTACTCCCCTTCTTTTGAGTGTGGGGCCTACTTATTTATTCACTTCTAATGAAAAGAATACAGCAGGCATTATTCATGTCACTTCCAAGATAAGAAAAAGACTGTTGCTTTTTTGTCTTTCTTGCTCTAGGGTAAGTCAGCTGCCATGTCATGAAGCCACCCTATTGAAATGCCTACATGAGTACATGGGGAAGTAGATCTTCTGAGGTCAGCCAAGAGTTCTGTGAATGAACTTGTAGTTCTTCTGAGGTCTGACAATAATCTTATAAGTAAACTTGAAAGTAGATTTTCTTTCTCAGTGGAACTTTGCAAGGAATTTTTGGCCTTGTCCAAAATCATGATCACAGCTTTGTGAGAAACTGAGACAGAGCCATCTTGGTAAGCTGCATTCACATTCCTGATCTACAAAAACTGTGAGATCAGTAATATTGGGTATTTTAAGTTGCTAAGATTTGGAGTCATATGTTATATAGCAATAGATAACTAAAACATATATTTATCTAGTCTTTGAAAAAATTTCCTACTGTTCCACATTGCTAAAACTTCTTAAATTAATCGCTTGAGGAAATAATTTCTTCTTTTTAAAAAATTTACCAATATTTGGTAAAATATAGTGATGTATTTCAGGTAGTGAAACATCCTTGCATTTCTGGACATACTGTCTGTAGTGATGTATTTTCTTGTGTTTTTAGTTACTTACTTTTTTTTAAGAGTGTTGTTTCCATATTTATAAGTTAACTAGCTGCAAAAAGGGCATGGAGGAGGAATCTTCTGACCTCCTCTAACTTCACAAGTGGGAGACAGAATCACTATCAGCAGCCCAAGGCTTATTCCTATGACGTCAGACATTCTGCCACCGTCCAGACTTTTTACCAAATTTGACGCCACCATTCCTCTCACAGTACTTACTACTTCTCTGCTGGGTTCAATAATTCATTGCAATGGCCACACAGAACTCACAGACAATACTCATGATTATGTGGTTTATTAGGGAAGGAACAGGCTACATTTCAGGTTCAGGAATAGGCTCAGGATACAGTTCTTTCATCAGGACAGTGTCCCCTCTGCTGTACGCTAAGACACACCTCTCTGGCCCTTGGCCTCTTGGCCTGGCCTCTGCCTCTGTGGGCCAGGTAAGCTTGCCACTCTGTCTTGTGCCTCTTGGATCCACTGCCACCGTCTCTCATCCAGGGTGTCTCTCAGCCAAGGAGGTCCAGCGCAGGGATCTCGGGTCCAAGGTCGCTCTCCATTTCAGCTCTAGCTCTTCTCTCTTGGCGGCAGTGAGATCCCCTCTGTGCCTCTAGGAGGGTTCCTTTTAAGCCTGGCAGAGTGACGGAACTAACCAATGCCAATATCAGAGTTCTACACACTTTATTTGCATGGTCCCATTCAGTAATCCAGGGAATTTATAAAGACTACGGCTAGAAAAGTCATAGCAAGAAATTCACTGCACTACAATAGCATAATAATTTTTCTTTCTTAAGCAATTTGAGCGTTAGAGTAGGCCCATATTTTATTATTATTTTTACTCCTCCTTTTCTATTTTCTGGAACAATTTATTCAAGACACACATGATCAGTTCATTGAAAGTTTGTTAGAACTGATCTGTAAAGTCATTTAGACCTAGGTTTTTGGAGAAGGTAGGTATTCATTAATACTTTAATTGCTGTAAGATTTAGGGATCTATTCAATGCTGTATTTCATCTTTTGTCAATTTTTGCACTTTGTATTATTCCAGGACTATACCAGAAGGCTGGCAGTCCAAACCCACCAGCCACTCCTCGGAAGGAAGGTTGGGCAATCCTACTTCCGTAGTGATACTGCCTCGGAAACCCAAGGAGGGGTTGCTATGAGTCGGGGCCAACTTGACGGCACATAACAACAACATACTTCAGACAAATTTTCAAATTTATTAATGTGGTATCATAGTGCTTAATTTTTTAAGCCTCTGTTTTGTCTGTAATTATTCCTCCTTTCTCTTCTGCATTTTATTTATTACGTTTCTTGTTTTTTTTTTATCCATTTGCAAATTCTTTCTTACTAATCTTTATTTTTATTCTCTATTTTATTGATTTCTTCCTTTATCTTTATTATTTCTTTTCTTCATTTCTTTAGATTTTGTTGTTTTACTAACTTCCTTCATTAAACATTTAGTTTGTTTATATTTAATATTCTTTATCTTCTTACATATATATTTAAACTATACATTTCCTTCTAACCACTGCTTCAACTCTGTCCCACATAGATTGATATATCCTGTTTTTGTAAGTTCTAAATATTTCTTCATTTCTCTCACTATTTTATTTTTAACCCAAGAATCATTTAACACTACATTATATAATTTTTAAATATATTGGAAATTAAGTTGTTTTTCTGTTATTAATTTTGAATGTTGTTGCATTATGAACAGCAAAAAAAAAAAAAAATGCAACATATTATCCTTTGGGATTTATTGAAGCTGTCTTCATGATTGAGTATATGATCTATTTTTTTTTAATGCTTGGGTCATGCTCAAAGATAATGTGTATTCTTTATCTGTGAGTGTGGAGTTCTATATATAATCTATTAACTCAAGCTTATTAATTGTTTTATTTGACCTTCATATATCTCTGCATATAGTTTTGTCTAGTTGTTTATCTGTATCTGCATGATACTAGTTAAAATCTCCAACTGCAATAGTTTCTTTCTGTAGTTCTGTTAATTTGCTTTATATATTTTGAAGCTTATAATTAACTCTATATGTTAATAAGTTCATACTCACTGCTGTCCAGTTGGATCCGGCTCATAGTGACCCCTCCTTGGGCTTCTGAGATGGTATCACTATGGAAGTAGATTGCCTAACCTTCCTTCCGAAATATGTCATACTATATATTCTTTTGTTTTCTTCTTTTATCAGAATACAGCATCCCTTTTTAATTTCACTATATTGTTAAGTTTGACATCATCATAGATTAAGACTGCTAAACATGTTTTTGTCCTTTTTTTTTCCAACTTATTATATTTCAACTTCTTGGTTAATGTGACTTTGAACTTTGATGTATGTAAATGGATAAGGTAGTTAATTTAGGACAAGAAGAACCATAAGAATATGGATCTAACTAGTCAATAATCTAGGTTTGCAGCTTCATACAGTGAAGTATTCAAAGAATATCCCAAATTTCACTTTAATTCATATTTTTGAGAATAATTTGAATTATGGTGTATATTGTTGTTGTTATATGCCATCAAGTTGACCCTGACTCATAGCGACCCTTCCTTGGGTTTCCGAGGCAGTATCACTACAGAAGTAGATTGCCCAACCTTCCTTCTGAGGAGTGGCTGGTGGGTTTGAACTGCCAGCCTTCTGGTTAGCAGCCAAGTGCCTTATGCACTATGCTACCAGAGCTCTTATTTTCAACAGTTACACTAGCATTACTAAACCACTGGTTCAAGGAAGTTCAGATCCTTACTCATATTTGGACATCTTTTTTCCAAACTTGTAATATACACCATTACAATTTGGACATCTTTTTCCCAAACTTGTAATGGTGTATATTACAAGTTTGGACAAAAGATGTCCAAATATGAGTAAGGATCTGAACTTCCTTGAACCAGTGGTTTAGTAATGCTAGTGTAACTGTTGAAAATAAGAGCTCTATTAAAACCTCCTCTGTCAGATACATGGCAGAATCTTACCGGTGGTAATTTTCCCATCTCAGAACTATGGTTCAGTGCCAGATGGACTAAGAGTGGGCTTGAAAAATGAAATTGAATGGATAAGCCATTAATTTTGCTTGTGTTTTTGTGATTAAGCTATTTAAACGAAAAGGTTACAACTCAAATAGAGGCAGAAAAGAATCCTGAATAAAGTGTGAAAATACGTATTTGGCAGAATCCACTTTCTTTTTGCCTTCTCATGAGTGATTTAAATTGGATTTTTTAATGTGTATATTATCAGAAAGGAGCTCTGGTGATGTAGCACCTAAGGTGTTTGACTACTTACCAGAAGGGTAGCAGTTCAAGCCCACCAGCCACTCCTGGGAAGGAAGATTGGGCAATCTACTTCCATAGTGCTACTGCCTTGGAAACCCAAGTTCGATTATTATTATCATTATTATTATTATTATGAGAAGCAATCCATTAAAAATAAATAAATAATCAGAACCATTACCATTGTCAATTGCCTTGCATCGTGAACCTGTAGTGCAGAGTGGAACTGTCCCATTAAGGTTTTCAAGGCTATAAATCTTTATGGAAACAGACTGCTACATCTTTCTCTTGTGGAATGGCTGGTGGATTTGAACTACTGATCTTTCCATTAACAACTGAGCATATAACCAGTGTGCCACCAGGCCCCAGTAAACTACCATATATTAGCCTGCCAACATGAACTGGAATGGATATGTTTGTGTGTGAATTATGATTGCTTTAGTCCCACTTTTTATTCCTTTTAATAAACACTGTTTAGATGTATTATGATGTTTTTAGCACATAATTTTTTATTTTGAAAATACATATTTGAATTTAATTTCTCCCTAGTGAATCAATAGTAGTAAGTTAAATCAGAAAATACTGTTTCTTTCTAGAGCTTGGCCATTCTGGGGCAAGTTATGGGCACTTATCTTATGTTTTGCTTTCAAGTTGTCTAAGCAAATTGGAAATAGTGCCTCAAAGGCACTTTCACATGTGATATCTGTTAAATGTCATTTACAATTTATATTCTTATACTGAACTTTACTTTCTACATTTAGAGACTGAGAAATAAAAATTTTTCTCTGCTACTTATTTTATTTTATTTTTTTCCTATTTGGAAAAGACAATATTGAAATATCTACTGTAGATAATCAAGGCTATTATTATTTTACCCATCAATTCCATTGAATTCCATTTCATGGCTTGCAGTTTCCTCCTTTATGATTATGTATAGTTTCCAGTGAGAAGATATGTTTATTTTTAATCTAGATATTTCTTTTTAAAATAAAACAATTCTTAATACTCCCCCAGAAGGTAAGTGATAATTGTAGAATTGTACTTTTTATTTGTAAGGTGTTTACATTAAATATGATGTCATATAATATATGCATAGCTGAAAGCAAAAACTGTCAGAAAGGAATCATTTAAAGACTTTATTACACAAAACATCTAAAACGCTATACTTAATTAATCAATCTTAATTCAAAGCAACAGAAATATGTAGTTGGCAAAGCTTATTTTTTTAAAGGCATTTTTTTAAAAAAAAGTTATTTCCTATGGATAGATCCATATGTCCCATAATAAGAACATGTTATATGAGAGCAGAAGAATTACATATAGTAATTCATGTAATTTTTATACTATTGCAATCGAATGCATGACTTTCATCATAATTTACTTCTATCATTGTTAATTATTTCAGTAGCTTTATTTAAGATGAGTCAGAATAAATATAAGATCAAAAGAAAAAAAAACAAACCCTCACTGCCATCGAGTTGATTCTGACTCATAGTGACCCCCATTGGGTTTCCAAGGTGATAAATCTTTACAGAAGTAGATTGCCCCAACTTCCTTCTGTGGAGTGGCTGGTTGGTTTGAACTGCCAACCTTCTCATTACAATCAAAAGCCTTAGATACTTTGCCCCTTGAGTTCAAAAAAGATTTTTTTTTAAAATGAATAACTATTCTTATCTGAGAGGTTCAACTAATACACAAGGAAAATCAGAGAATTAAAATAATAGAAGATTTTGGAACATTTAATATGAATGGCCTCTCATATTTGTTAAATACTTAACAGCTCTCTTGGTAGTAAATGCTGACATTGTGGATTTCGAAGAGAGCATCTTCAGTGGACTGATTGTGTTGGAACTTTGGTTATTCTGAGTTAAAAGATGAGGAATGGGTAAAAATTCAGGGCAAAGAGAAAGATTCTTATTTTAAGAAGATTTCAATTCAAGGAACAATATGCACAAATTATAAATGAAGGGTAATGAGATGCGTTCAACACCATAATCATGTCTGGGTGGGGCTGGAGCTGAAAGGAGAAGGTCTGGTACCTCATATTATTGAATCCTGACTCCTGATCATGCCAGTGGATTGAGCCTGCACACCTCCCATTGATCCTGACTCTTTTAGTTTGTCCCAGCAAATGCTGCTCTTTCACTCTGGTGTGTGTGTGTATGTGTGTGTTTGTGTGTGTGAGTGCACATGTGTGCGTGCTACTTGGCCATTTCCTAAATATCAAATATGTCTTGAGATGTCATCTTTAGCATTATAAACACATCTTGGTGATGGGTAACCAGATAAGAAGATACTTAGAGGCAGAAGGGAGCTTTTACAATAGGCAAGTGCAGTGTAGGAAATTACTTAGTGTGGCTTTTCTACCCATAAGTCTTTGTAAACTCCAAGGTGGAATTTGCTATGAGCAACTGAGGAGCTCCTGATTGGTACGGTTGTCCACCTGGAGTATTTCTGTTGGGAGTGGCACAAAACAATGTTCTGGGAGGTTCCCACTCTCTCTCAAGTGCTTATTTTTAATAATTTAGGGAAAGGTTATGTCTGGAAATTCTATGGCTAACCCCTTGTAATAAAATATTTTTCATTTTCAGTTATGTGGCTTCACATCTTTTAAATTAAGAGTAACTTGAAAGTGATACTATCTTAGTATCTATGTAACAAAGTGTACATAGATTTTTGTGTCTGAATTGCAGGTGATGCTAACAGCATATAAATAAAATATTTATATAACAACTTTATTAACTTACATTTTAATTCTATATTTTAATGGCACAGAACTGGTTGTAGTGAAAATATCTTTTAAAACATGATCACTTGTAGTGTTTAATATTATAGTTTACTTAATTTGTCATCTCAATGTTAGGTTGGTGCTGAATTATCTGTAAGAATTATTAAGTGAGCAAAGATAAGATTATGACCATTACAAATATAAGTTAGTATGTCTTTTAGCATTGTCCCCTTATTCTAACATTTAAACACCAAGCAGATATTGCCAAATTGCAGATTTTTCTCTGGAATTGTTTGTGATAACAGAAAAGAGGCAATCAAAGTCAGGAAATCAGCTTGAAGTAGCCTTCCTCTGTTTCGAAAGGAGATTTGCAAAGAATTATTAAAAAAAGAAAGAAAGAAAGAAAGAAACCAACAGCTGTCAAATGGAATCCATTTCCTAGTGAAGTAGTATCGAAAAAAAACAAACTCACTGCCATCCAGTCGGTTCCAACTCATAGCAACCCCTCCTTGGGTTTCCGAGGCGGTAACTCAAGGGAAGTGGATTGCCCAGTCTTCCTTCGGAGGAGTGGCTGGTGCTATCAAAAAACATCTCCTAAAATGAGAAATGTGAATCTTCACTTTTCTCCTTTAGCTATAACAAAGTGTACATAGATTTTTCTGGGTTGTCTGAATTGCAGGTGATGCTAACAGCATATAAAACTTTCATTTCAGACGGACTAAAATCTAAACTAGACATCCGGTTAAGCCACTGTGAGTTATAGTTTTCAATCTTAGAGAAAACATCAGAAAATTTGGCTGCATTTGGTTTTGCTCACTTATAGGTGCTTAAATTGTGATGACTTGTAGTTGATAATTGTCAAAAGTTTGAAATTGCAATATTTTTACTCTTGGAGGGAAAGAGAAAAAAAATGAAGGATTTTTCTTATCTCTCAGATATATTGGCCTATTCTCCAAATGACAGGTTCCTGACTGATCAACTGTACCACCTGCTACTAAAGCTCAGTAATATTAGTCTGTGGAATGGTTTCATTCTCATCTCACACCTCAGAGATCTTGCGCTCAACCCCAGGCATCCCTTGTGTGTTTAAATCAGCTTAACGGCTCATACAGTGTGCTGATTTCCTTGTAGGCCTCTGTTTTCTCAAAAAGTGATCACCTTTTGCCAATGCCCTCAGGATTAAACAGGGCAGTCTGGTTTTCCTTTTCTGCATTGGCTATACCTTTGTAGTCAATAAAAGACTAACTAGAAAAGAATCAGCTGATGAGAGAATCAATCTTCCGGAAGCCTCCCCACAGTTTTCTCATCATTTTTGTGCCGTCTGTCATCTCAGATTGTAAAATGGAAACCAAAACTCAGTATGTGGGAAGACTTTTACTGCTCCTTGTTAACAAAAACAGTAAGACCAGGGGTTTTGATCTTATGAGTGTATAGGTAAACAGTAAGCTGTAAGTGCACACTCTTGAAGTGGCTTTTCTCTGTGTCTAATGGAGGTTTGCAAAGAATTATCAAAGTGGTATCAAAGAGGTCTCCTAACATACTGTAGTGTGGATATCATTCTCAGGAGGTCAGGTTAAATCTGAAGGTCTTATATACAATGATACTGGGGTATCTTATGGTACAGCAAGCAGTACTATAGGCTTCTTAATAATAGTCATAGAAATAGAAAAGAAAACCATAAAAAAGCATCTTTTCTACATGCTTTTTTTCTTTTTTAATAACTGGTTACACTGCATTAGTTTATTTGTGCAGCATTCTATTTTAAATCAAATGTAATTTTTTCTTGTTTAGCTTTTATTTTAATAACTATTTCACATGATTTGCTTCCTTGTAGACTATTAAAACACGTGTAAGTAATATATTCCAATCATTTGGGCAAGTAAAAGTAATTTCTACACAACCCATTGTACATAATTTTTCCAGCATCAGATAAATCTCAAAATAATTTTATTCCCCTTTAACTTTATAGTTTTGGATCTCATTTGGAACTTGAAAGCACAATGAGCAGAGGGAATTTAAACTTGCTAACTTATCCTGTTAAAATATAAAATAGAATTTGAAATTTTCTTGTCTTTTTTTTTCTCCTTTCTTTCTTTTTTTGCTTAAGTTCAGGCTTTCAGTCCATTACAAGGCTGTCAGAATTGTTTAGCTTGTCCCCCCGGTAATACATACAACACACTTAATAAAAATAAAAAATGTATCTTTAAATGTGTGCAATTCACTTTCAATTAATCTAGTATGCATTATATTACTGAATTACAAGTAGGATGATTTCATTACTTCTTTTCAATATTATTGAAGTTGCTCAAAGATTACATTTCTACCACTTTCTGAAACTGGAAGTAATGTTTGGTGAGAACAAATTTGGTTTATTCTACTGCTTTATGTTTATTTGTAATTATTACTGGAAATTTGGGAGTGCCAATTATTAATTTTGTTCTTGGAAGTTAATTAAACTTTTTTTTTGACATATATATGGATTTGGAGAAAAAGAACAAAGAGAGAAGACATAAATTTTGTGAATATCTGGACTTTATTTCAATTTAGGGCATATATGAATTCAGCTCATAAAATGGAGAAAATAGGGACTAAAATATTCTTTAGCTCATCACTTTAATTCTTCTCATCGTTAATATTGATCAATTGTTCATAACATTCTCATAATTACAATTGATTGATTGTTCATAAGGTATATGATCCTTTTGTGGGCATTGTGTAACTTTCTAGTGTTTTGATAATGCAAAAGATCCAAGATTAATCAAGGAATCTGAATCTAATTAGACAGAATATACCTATGCTTTTGATATTTTCAAGCAATTTCTTTCAATATTTGATATTGCTTCTTTTCTTATTATATATTGTCCTCTGGGCATTAAGTTTAGTCTCTATTTGATATACTCATTTATTTCCTAGGTGGTTACTATAACTAAGAATTCCAGAGAAAACTCTTTCTTTCTTATAGCAAAACCTTAAAATTTACTTTTAGTTCTGCTTTGTCACGAAGAATCTAAATTCCATGATTGCAGGAGCCTCAAGTGCCAGGTCATAAGGGTATCTTGTATGCCTGCCACATCAAAAGTGCTTAATTAATAGCTGCTGAATTAATAAAAGCAGGCAATGCTGGAGGATAGTTTTATCTCAGTAGGGTAGAAGTTCCTACACATCTTAGTACCTAGGATGTGCAAACTACTACAGTACGTGCTACTCAGGGCATGCAAAAAACTATAATGCAGCATTACTGTCTTCCGTAAGTTCACCAAAAGTAATCTTTTGCATTATTTAAGAACTGTGAGTTGGAGTGGAGGGGTATTACAAGGATTTTCTTGTTTCTGTCACCTTTGTTTATATCATATATCTTTTTTCCACTTAAGGAAAGGTCCTTCCAGGAAAGAATAAGTTGGTTGTATTTCCAGTGAAATTATTGTTTGAAGATATCAGTAAATGAAAGCAATGAGAGAGAAAAGAAAAAAATTAGTCAATGACTTTGTTTTCAAATCTATATGTCCAATCGATTTTAATTTATTTTTGGACCAGAGTTGTTTTTGATATTATATAAGTAAACTGATGGTGATTTTGTCCAAATAAATATTAATTTAGCTCTAGTTAGGGCATGAGTTGCTATTTTCATTTGCATCTTGTAAATGTTAGACTGCTCTCAGTATAGCTGTTGACACAGATAGAATAGGATGTAGATAGAATTAACCATTCTGAATTAAAAGGAAAATTGCAACCCAATTGGAATATTACTTAATGTATAACAGGGAATATGTGATGCTATTCAGAAAATAACATCATTTCTTTTCCAGGGGTACCCGATGTATTTTGCTTCAATGACTTAGAAATAAAGCAAACACAGAAAGTCAGGAAAACATTTGTACATTTAATAATTTATATGCCATTAAAAAAAATAAATAAACCAAAACATTTACTACAATATTGCACACCTTTCTTATTTGACAGTGCTCTGTGCATTCATTTTCCAATTAAAGATAATTTTCATGATTAAAATCCATGTCCTCAAATCTTTTATCCTCTGTTTATTGAAAAGTTATTGTATTAAGCATTGTGTCCATCAACATAACCAAGAATTCAAACATGCATTGAATCCTTGATAAAAATTTGATATTCAGAATTCCATTGACCCTTCAATGTTAGTGTGATAAAGGAGAGTGAGGCATAAACAATTTGTTTAGAACAAACCCAACCCAAACCAATAGTCATTGAGTGGACTCTAACTCATAGTGACCACATGTACGCAGGGTAGAACTGCTCCTTAAAGTTTTCATGGCTTTGGAAGCAGATCATCAGGCCTTTCTTCTGAGGGGCTTTTGGGTGGGTCTGAACTTTTAACATTTTGGTTGAGGGCTTAACCATTTGTGTCATGCAAGGACGCTCTTTTTCTGGAATAAACTAACCAATAGTTTACCCCAAATGAAAATTAATGAATTAATAAAGAAAACATATAATAATGGAGGCATAAGTGATATCTGATCATGTGTTACTCCTATTTTCTTGGTACAGTAGTTAAAGCATTAAGCTGCTTATCAAAAGATCTGTGGTTCAAACCCACCAGCTACTCAGTGGGAGAAAGATGTTCCAGTCTGTTTCCCTAAAAATTTACAGCCTTGGAAACTCCCTGGGCACTTCTACTCTGTTCTATAGGGTTACTATGAGTAGGAATCAAGTCAATGGCAGATGGTTAGTTTTGCTAGGTTTTCTAACCAAACACACTGCCATCAAGTCAGATCTGACTCATAGCAACCTCTCCTTGGGTTTCTGAGGCAGTATCACTATGGAAGTAGATTGCCTAACCTTCCTTCCAAGGAGTGGCTGGTGGATTAGAACCGTCTGTCTTCTGGTTAGCAGTCAAATGCCTTTGGTACTGCGCCACCAGAGCTCCCAGATTTTGTAAATGGGAAAATAAAACCCACTGTGAGTTACCTAACTCATAATATCCATAATGCACAAATAATTTGATTGCCTGGAAACAAAGAGATACTGATAAAAAAGTATCAGTATTCTTTCTCTGGGTCTATATTGAGCAGATACTGTCTAGCTTAGGGGATAATGTTATTATGTCTTATAAGAAGGTGAGTAATTCATTTCAATGGCTATTTTCTATGAAATATAAGTTGATGACATCTTACCAAATTATAATTTAGATAAAGCTATTTTACAATTATGAGACTATATATATATAGGTCAGGAAGATGGCATCTTACCTGTAGCCCACACGTTAGTTCCCTGTAGCATCATACCTGAAAAACTAGGTGCAGCAGTTTGAAGCAGGGATTCTGGAGCTAATAGTCTTCTATTGTCAGAAGTAAAGAAGAGAGCAAAAAACCAAGGGCATTTAGAAGCAATCAGCCCTAGGACATGATGGATGCCAAGGCCAGAAAAACTAGATGGTGCCCAGCTACCAATGCCAACCACTTGGGAAAGGATCAAAACTGGAGATCCTGGATAGAGTGGGAGGAAAAATGTAGAACAAATTCCAAAACTGCAATAATGACCAGAATTACTGGTCACAAGGGGGCTAGTGGGATCCCCAATACTATGACCCTTCGATACACTTCGGGGCTGGAACAAAACTCACTCCCAGGGGTGGGATCTCAGCCCAATAGTAAATAAGATGTACACGCAGACCACTCAACCCAGGCTGATGCACCCACATCAACCACAGGGCACCAGAGGGGCAATATTCACACGAAGGAAATGCAGGACACACAGGAGGGGCACAGGGTGGGGGCTTACTGAGAAGGGAGGGGAAAAGAATGGGTTAGGGTTGAGGATGGTAATTGGGGAGTGAAAGTAAATGTACAAAAAATGATGAATATAAAACAAACTCTGCTTTGTAAATTTGCACCTAAAGCACACACACACACACACAAAGTATAAATAACTGATGAAATAGACAGATAGATGATAGATGATAGATGATAGATAGATAGATGTTAGCCAATATGGAGCATGTATTACAGAGAGTAGAAGCAGTCAGGACCCTTGTGAACTATACTCAAAATCAAGTAACAGAGGTAAAAGTAGAGAAATGCGCTGGAAAACAACATACCAACGTCATAAGTAGATACCTATGGAAGATAATTTTCAAGTACCTGCATCAGTTCAAAAGTTTTAAAATGTAATAAAAAACATCTTTGTGATTCAGGTAGAGGTTATATGTTCAATGCAGGGATTTCCTGCATTTATTTAACCTGTTGTTGTTAGGTTCCATTGAGTCAGCTGACTCATAGTGACTCTATGCACAACAGGAGGAACCTAAACAGATATTAATTGGCTTTTGCAACTGGACAATAGATGTGTCTGGCCTAAGACACATATTTATGGATATTTATTTATCCATAAATCCACATAATGTCATCAGGAATCTGATTCCTATGATCAATATTAATAGTAATATGATTGATCTACGGGAGCTCTGGTAG
Source organism: Orycteropus afer afer (assembly GCF_000298275.1). NCBI lineage: Eukaryota > Metazoa > Chordata > Mammalia > Tubulidentata > Orycteropodidae > Orycteropus > Orycteropus afer. Next base: position 38,518,097 of record NW_006921588.1, read on the forward strand.
CATAGTGGCTAAGACACTTGCCTGCTAACCAGACGGCTGGCGGTTCAAACCCACCAGCCACTCCTCAGAAGGAAGGTTGGGCAATCCTACTTCCGTAGTGATACTGCCTCGGAAACCCAAGGAGGGGTCGCTATGAGTCGGGTTTGACTTGACGGCACATAACAACAACAAAATGATTGATCTACAGGCTTTGCTTACCACTGCTTATATATAGATACCTTGACTAGTCACGATTTCGGAGTTGTCTTGAAAACTTCAGAGGATGTCTAAATTATTTCAGTTTGAGTCAAATGTCCTTTGTTCAATTAATTACTAGAGCCAGGCTGATGTAATTTCTGAACACCTATCTCTGTAACCTAGTCAAGAGAAGTTAGCTTTCTCTATGCCACATGGGAGAGATGCATGAACTCAAGGGAATTTCGCTAGAAAGCAAATAAGAGCGGTGAAATACCTATTTCTAGCCTATAATCTTCTTTCCTTGCTTGAGGGCACAATTTAGTATAAAACTAAACCTGAGACAAGCAGTCTTCCCAGAGCCTCCTATGTCATTGGTTCCTTCTGTATTTTCTTTCAGCCAGTATTTTAAATTTAAAAGCTTGATTTGGGCACCTTTCTCTCCTAGTATTTTTTATTTATTTATTTATTTATTTTAAATAAACCTGTCCAAAAGGAAAACAGGTTTCTAGAGCAGAGCATATTAAATGTACACTATTTATTCTTCTTATCTTCCTTTTGACTGCTAAGAGGCCATCATTCAAACAGAACAAGGGTATACTGCAGATTTTAAAATCAGGAAAAGTTGTCCTTTCACCATACTTTTTAGTTTGCATGCTGAGCAAATAATCTGAGAAGCTTGACTATATGAGGTAGGATGTGGCATCAGGATTGGAGAAGGACTCATTAACAATCTGTGATATTCAGATGACACAACCTTGCTTGATGAACATGAAAAGGACTTGAAGCCCTTGTCGATGAAGATCAAAGACAAGAGCCTTCAGTATAGTTACATCTCAACACAGAGAAAACAAAAATCCTCACAACTGGACTGGGAGCAACATCATGATAAATGGAGAAAAACTGATGTTGTCAAGAATTTCATTTTACTTGGATACACACACAATCAACATCTATGGAAACAGCAGTCAAGAAATCAAACTATTTATTATGTTGGATTAATCTGTTGTAAAAGACCTCTTTAAAATGTTAAAGATCAAAGATGTCACTTTGAAGACTAAGGTGCACCTGACCCAAGACTTGGTATTTTCAGTCACCTTATATTCATATGTCACCAGAAGGGACCAGTCCCTGGAGAAGGATATCATACTAGGTGAAGGCACAGGGTTAGAGACAAAAGGGAAGACCCTCCATGAAATGGATTGGCAATGACTGCAATAATGGGCTCAAGCATGGCAATGATTAAGAGGATGGTGCAGGATCTGACAGTGTTTTGTTTTATTGTACATTAGGTTGCTGTTAGTCGGAACCAACTCAAAAAGACCTAACAAAAACATCTTCCCTTTACTAATTGAACCCCTTACTTTAAGGTGGGCACATGGCTGTGTAACTAGAGACTAGATTTCCAGCTTCCCTTACTTTAGTTACATGATAATGTTTGTTCCAACTGGATGTGAGAATAAGCGGTATTTGGAATTTTGGGGAAACTTCATTACATACAAAATCTCTCACCTGGGACAACTTCTAACCTCCCATTTCTTGAGCTGGAACAAAGGATGTCTAGGGAACTAGCTTTAATCACACAGATGAGAACAACTTAGGAAGACTCTTAACCTGAGAGCTATGGACATTCATGGGATCTAAATATACCACCCAAGGCAGTCATGCACTTGCAAAGAAAACAAAAAATGCATCCTAATTTTCACCAGGCTTTAACTGAAAATTAGCAATTCTTTCCATTTTAGTCTTTCTAGGCATTTATGCCTGCTTAAATAATTTCTACTGGAAAGATCAGCACAAGGCTATTCCCTATGAGGCAGAGCTTAAAGATGTCTGAAATGTCTAACTTTTCCATACTATCATACCACTCCATCATGTGTAACATCAACTACTCCTCCTCCCCTCAGTACTCTCCCTCTTGTCTTAGGGTTCCATAATTGGCTGTAGCATCTCAGAGAACTCATAAACTTCTAAGGAAATGGCTCACACAGTTGTGGAGACTGGCAAGTCCCAAATCAGTGGGTCAGGTGCCAGTCTGGAGGATTCTCCTCACTCGTATATTTGCCAATGACGCCAAGTTGGCAGGTGAGAAGAAAGGCTTCTGCCTAATAAGGCTGCAGAAGCTGGTGAATCAGGTCAGATGACAGGCTTCCCTCACAAGTCTCAAGAAGCACAAGTCAGAGTACAATGAGCTAGATGCAGGATCCAATGCAAGAGAGAGATTTTTGCCTGGTCATTTATATATATTGGAAGCAGACCAGACCCTCAAGGAAGCTTAGGGTAGTGACTTGATTTACACCCTACAGTAAGGGGGTGCCTTAAGGCATATCTCATCCTAATCCTGCCTCATTAACATAATGGACAAATCACTCCAAAATAGGACCATAACCATAGGCAGAGGTTAAGATTTACAAAATATCACAAATGGAAGACTGACTAGAAGGGCCATATTAAGTAATTCACTGTACTGCAGTGCCTTTTTCATCTACAGAAATTAGAGATTTTTCATATCAGATTAAAGTTGAGAAGAATATTAGTTATGTCCTCTCTATCAGAAATTTTCATAAGTATTAGACTAGTCACCTGATCTTGATATTTGATGCATTAGTAAAGAAGTTTCTATATTTCTATAGCATGATTTTGATTATTTTATAGTAAACCAAATTCACTGCCATAGAGTCAATTCCAACTCATAGCGACCCCCTTTGGGTTTCCGAAGAGGTCGATCTTTATGGAAGTAGATTGCCCAAACTTCCTTCCATGGAGTGGCTGGTGGGTTTGAACCGTCAACATTCTGGTTAGCAGTCAAATGCCTTAGGCACTAGGCCTTCAGTATAATTGATTTCCTTTGTAGTCCTATTTAGTTTACTCTACGCATTTAAAATATTACTCAAATAAAGTGTCCTTGGAGCTTATCAGACAGACAACCATGGCTCATTTTTAAAGATGATTGAGGGTCAAAGACCAATACGTTAAGAAAGACCTATTTTCCTCAAAAGTCTTCTGGAATATAGTTGCCCATTGGCTTCACTACTGAACTAATAGACTTACGTTTCCATCTATTTCATATCATTATCTTTTGAGGTCTCTATTTCATAAGCTTAATATGTACCCAAATAGTAGACTTTGTAATCAAAATGCAAGATGAATTATTACTTAGATGTAAGTAACTGAGCTCTTGTGCCATCCCGATTTGCCAATTTTTTCTAGTCCATGATAACTGTGTTTTCTGATCAATTGACAAGGTTAATCCTCTGGCACAGGAGTCCTGCCTCCCTCATTTTTATAAATAAAGTTTTATTGATATACAGATACATCCATTCATTTATGTTTGTGCCTAAAGCATGTGACTGCTAACCAGAAGTCTGGAGGTTCAAACCCACCAGCAACTCCTCAGAAGGAAGGTTGGGCAATCTATTTCCACAGTGATACTGCCTCAGAAACCCAAGGAGGGGTCACTATGAGTTGGATCTGACTTGACAGCAGTGAGTTAGGTTTTGGTTTGGATAGGTGCTTTCATGCTACAATGGCAAAGTTTAATAGTTGCAACAGAGGTGGAATAGAGTGCAAAGTCTAAAATATTTACTATCCTCCCTTTTATACGAAAAGTTTGTCAATTTCTGCTCTAGAACATGTTCAGGATAAAGCGAGAAGTTTGACTCATTCTACTACTTCCTCACTTTAGTGAATGGCAAACAATAGTCCTCCTTATACTCTAAGGGTGTAGGAATCTTACTGAATCATAATTACAAGTGTACACCAGATGGAAAAACATAAACTCAACTTTAAACTGAACCTACGTATTACTCAAAATATAATTTTTAGTTAAAAGATACATTTATATGTCATTAAAATTAATTATTTAAAGACAACACAGAAAGAAAGCATATGATTTCCAAGTTGCCTTGATAATAAGAGAACAACAATAAATTAAAATTTGCTTTTAATAGAAAAAAATTGTTATTTCAAATCAAGAGAGTGAAATTCTACAAAGAACAATCATCAATATAATTGCATAGTATTTCTTACTTCCACTAGGATAATTAATGGGACTATAGTTTGACCTGACAATGAGAATAGTTTCCCTTGTGGCATTTTGGCAGTTCTATTTTTGTTCTTTGAGAAATAAGAAGCAGATAAAGGACCTAAGTCCTTTTTTGAGCTACTGAAACAATAACATAGTGTGAAGAATTTCCAGTGACTCAGGAGCTCAAAAGATTCCATTTTTATGACTCCTTGAGAACAGAAGCTTGATAGACATTAACAGAAAATACCTTAGTTCTCTTGAAATCAGCAATCATTTTGGGGAAATATCAGTTCACTTGGGGCTGTATGGACCCTGTAAGTATAACAATGGAATTTCTTTTAAACAGAAATCAATATGTCATGTGCAGCAATGACTGAAGGACCACAGACTAGAAGTATACCATATTTGGGGTGTATTGTAGAAGTAAGAGTGAACTTGCGAATCACGCACTCCACTAAATTAATGCAGGCTCCAGGACTTTCTGCCATGATCACACACCTTATGGACTTTTGGTTTAGAAAATGTTTTCTAACTTAATCTTTTGATTATCCCTTCCTTATTTATTTTTCAACATACTTGGAGGGAAAGCTACTCCATGGGAGAAAGATGTGGCTGTCTGCTTCTGTATATTCTATGGGGCAGTTCTATTCTGTCCTATAGGCTAGCTATGATTTGCAGTCAACTTGATGGCAGCAGATTTAGTTTTTTGGGGTTTTCATTGTGGGGGAAACAAAAATGCTATACAGTAGGCACTGGTTTAAGAATAGAATCGTGGCACAAAGGGTTGCACTATTGCCTAATTCAAAGGAGCTTAAAGAATGCTAGGAAACCTAAGTCCAAAAGCAGGAAAGAC
>NW_006921588.1:38531676-38533821 GCF_000298275.1 Orycteropus afer afer
AGTCCACTTCTGTATCCTTCCCTTCAAGGCTCAGGGGTCCAAGATTATCTTCTGTGTCTGTGTTAATTGGTTTCCCTTTTCTTTGTTGAAGAGGGTCTTTGCAATCCTTCTGCCTAGTCCGCCATCTTGCCGGAAGCCCCAGGAAAGACTTTTTTATGCGTTGAGTGTCCTTCTCAATTCCTCCTGTTTCCATTATTTTCCTTCTTTTTCTATTTGTCTCCCATATAGAAGTATTCTGTTTTAGTATTTTTATTTGAAAAGCATGATAAATATTGCTAAACACAAGATATACAAAGACATCTAAAAGTAAACACCTCACTTTATGTTTCTCTAAGCTTTATAGTAAGAATGTTAATTTAAAAAAAAAAGAATAAAATATATTTAGGACAGAACTTTGAAAGATAGCCTATAAAGCTCTGTAAAGTAACCCAATCATAGATGTCCTTACTAAGGAATCCCAAGAGTACCCTTGTGGTGAATTGCTTGATGTGGCCCTTCTAGCCATTGTCCTCCATTTTGTGATGTATTGTAAATTCTGTTATCCATACCTGTTTTGGGTGGTGTGGTAGTTAAGGTTGTGTGTCAACTTGGCTGGGAAGCTGATAGTAGTTATTCCCTGTAATGACTGGCCATCAACTCTGGTAGAATTTGCTGTGAAAAAATGAGTATTTGCTTTGATACTCCTGATTGTTAAAGTCATCCACTTAGAGTATTTCTGCTGGAGCAGCATGAAGAAAACAAAACAAGTGGTATATATCTTGAGTCCCGCCTTGCTGGAAGGTGTAACTCAAATCACCACCCTTAGCTTCCTTGAGGGTATATATAGACATCTTCTGGGAAAGTTTGCTCTCCCTTTTGCTCTGGTTCTGTGTTTTGGCTCATCATCATCTCATCCCTGGATTTGAGACAGCAGTTGTCATCTGATTTGCTGTTTTAGATTCGTCAAACGCCAGATCCTTCCTCTGGAGGATCCTCTAGACCTACTTACAAACCTGGGACTTGCTAGCCTGCCAGCTTCCACTATGTGAGATGATCCCTTGGGTGTCTGTAAGTTCTGTGAGATGTTACAGAGGAGTACAGAACCCTAGGATGGTTCCTAGAAGGAAGAAGAGGAGTTAATATCTGAAATGATGGAGTCATATGGTATTTTGGATATTCATCTTTAATCTCTACTTCTTGCGGACTGGCCTTGTGCTGTCTTTCTAAGAGAAACTGTTCAAGCAGCCCTGTACATACTTTGATCATTAAAATAGAATCAATGAGAGTGTAAGAGTGAGCTAACCCAAAGGAATGAATAAGCCTTAGAAGGAAGGAAAGGAAGTATAAGGGTTTGTTTATAAGGATGAATGGGATAACATTTGGCAATAGGAAGGAGATTGATGAGGAAAATATATTGAAAAGAAAGGTAAAAACCATACTATAAAATAACTTGAATTCTTATTTAATATAATTTAGGGAATATTTGTCATGTGCCTGTTGGCACAATGCGTAAGATATACCCTTTATTCTCAAGCAGTGTACAGCCTGGTGGTGGGTACATGAGAAACATGATTTGAATTCAAAATGGTAGGCATTAAAAACAACCATGCCTAGCCTAGATATGGGATCAAGAGGAGTACTACTTTAAGAAAATATTTCTAAGAGGAAATGATGCCTGGAGAAAGCTCTACAGGGTGAGTAAAAGCTAGTGAGGTTCAGAAAATTGAGAATAGTCTCTTAGACAGGGGACCCAGAAGGAAAAACATTAAAGAGCAAGGTGAGACAGAGAACCAATTTATTAACCAAAACCAAGCCAGTTGACTATGAGTCAATTCTAACTCATGGTGATCCCATGTGTTTCAGAGTGGAACTGAACTCCATAGCATTTTCATGACCTATGGGAAGCAGATCACCAAGCTTTTCTTCTGAGACTTCCCTGGTGGGGTTTGAACTGTCAGCCTTTGGTTAGTAATCAAGTCCTTAACCATTTGTGCCACTAGACTGCAAATTTGTTATTGTTGTGAGCTATCGCTTTGGACTCATAATACCTTGTAGAACAGAGTAGAATTGTCCAATACAGTTTCCAAGGTAATCTTTATGGAAGCAGATTGGCAATCTTTCTCTATGGAGAGGCTGGTTGTTGTTGTTGTTGTTGTTATGTGCCGT
>NW_006921588.1:38534246-38548081 GCF_000298275.1 Orycteropus afer afer
AAATGCCTTAGGCACTACGCTACCAGAGCTCTTAAATTTACTGTCATTAGGGCATAAAAAATGAAATTGGGATGGTGGTAAATGAGCTTAGAGATTCTATAAGGGGTCAGGTCTTTGACTACCTTGGATGCCATGCTAAGGAAGCCTGAAGACAAAGGGGAGGACTAGATGTATTAGATCATTCTGATTATGGAGTGGATAATAACTCAAAGACACCAGGACGCAGAAAAGTCATGAAGCTATAGCATTGTGGATGGAAAGAGAGGAGTAGCATTGACCATATTGGTGGTTTTAATACTTGGAAACTCAGCAGGAGCCTAGATTTCAAACCTGTAACCAAGAAATTATGGTACCATTAATAGGAAAAAGAGATTCACAAGTAGGAGTTTTTTGTTATTTTAGTAAGTGGACAAAATTTTGAGTAGTGATTCAGATACATTGTATTTGTGGTGCTTATTAATATTTATATTATCATTATTATGACCTTATTTATGTGGAAAATAGAAAGATATATGGAAACAATATAAGTTTAAAGTGATAGGAAAACTCAGTAGAAATATTAAATCAAAATGCAGCTTAGAGCTTCTGGCCAACTCTTGTGATAGTCATAACTGCAATGCCAATTTCAAACACTGATTTCTACATCTACTAGTATATAATAGTTCATTATTTACCTAAAATATCTAATTATGTTGCTGAGAGATTATTTACTTCATTAGAATAAAAGTAAATAAATATATGATCAGTTTCATCACACTGTTACTCAGAAATTTGAACTTTTTGGAATTTGGTTTGCTCTGGTAGTGTAGTGCCTAAGGCATTTGACTGCTAACCAGAAGGCTGGTGGGTTTAAACCCACCAGCCACTCCTCAGAAGGAAGATTTGGCAATCTACTTCCATAAAGATACCATCTAGGAAACCCAAGGAGGTTATTAGTCGGAACAGACTTGACCGCAGTGAGTTTGGTTTTTTTTTTTTTTTTTGGTATGATAGAAAAACCATTTCAATGTAACTGTCATCAAAATACATAATTATTTAATTATTAGTTTGTCAAATAGACTTAATTTGGAAAACATCTACAGAGATCAGATATCTTGTCTAATAGTTTTCTATGCAATTTTATGCTTGTCTGCTATGCAGTCATTTCTAAAATTTCATTATTAAGGAGCTCACTCCAAACTCTCTCCTCAATAACATGGCCATGCAAACAACCATGTTCTATAAGTCCTAAGAAATTGTTGAGAAACGTAGATGATACAGATCTCTTTCCTTGCTTCTGGAATATGAGATCATATATGATAGAGGGCGGGTGTTACTTATCTCTCTCCCCATTTCCAAGAACAGTCAATCTGCCATCAATAAATTTAAATAAATTTATTAACACAGTTATTGAACAAGAAATTTTCTAACCACCTATAGTCGCTTGACTGCTTCATTTAATGCCTCCTGTATCTGGCGTCAGGTTTCTGGGTTTCAACTAGTAACATAAAGATTGATGGTTTAAGCCCACCAAAAGGCACTACAGAATAAAGACCTGATGACCTGCTTCCATAAAGATTACAATAAACCATTAGGTATGTCTATGCAGGGGAAGTGTGCCTGTGACCATGTATAGGATTGGTAGACAGTTTCTACAAGCATATTTGTATGTCCTATAAGAATTCTGATAGCATAATGCCTAAGGCTCTTGACTGCTAACCAGGAGGCTGGCGGTTCAAATCCACCAGCCACTCCTCAGAAGGAAGGTTGGGCAATCCTACTTCCGTAGTGATAGCTGCCTTGGAAACCCAAGGAGGGGTTGCTAGGAGTCGGGGCTGACTTGATGGCAAATAACAACATAACAACAATAAGAATTCTCAGGTATATAGTAGAGCTGACAAGGGACAATATTGTAGTCACTTCTTGGCCACAGCCAGTTACTTAGAAGGAGCAAGTACTTGGACCTGTGGGCTTGGGATCGTAGTCACAGGGAACATTAAGCTCAATTGGCCTAACATACTACACAAAAACATTGTTTCACATCCTACTTTGGCGAGTAGTGACTGGGATCTTAAAAGCTTGCAAGAGACCATTTAGATACAATGATGGGTCTTTCCTTGTCCAGAGCCAAGAAGAATGAAGAAAACCAAAGACACATGGAAACAATTAGTCAAAACAACTGGTACACCATATGATCCTCAGCCTATATGACTATGAGACCGGAAGAACTAGATAGTGCCCAGCTACCACTGTCAACAACTCGGAGGATCTATGTAGGAGATCCTGGAAAGAATGGGAGAAAAATGTAGGATAAAACTAAAAATCATTTAAAAAAGGGGGGGGGGCAATTTTGCTGGTCTGATAGAGCCTGATGGAACCACTGAGATTATGGCCCCTAGCTGCCCCTCAGGTCTGGAATTGAACCCCTCCTGTGGCTTCCAGCCAAACAAAAGACAGGCATATGAGCTGAACATTAACATTAGGTAGATATACTCCTTGGAGAGATCAATCATGGGAGAATAGAACGGCTGTGTATGCACAGAGAGAGAGCTCAGAGGGCAGGAGGAAGTGGGAGAGAAGGACCCAGGCAAGAGGTAACTATGAGGAGGAAATGGGAGGGGAGCTGTTGCATTGTGGTAAATTGTAGTCAACGTCATGAGACAGAGTGTATGTAAGTTGCTGTTTGGAAAGTGAATATGCTCTGTAAATTGTCACCGAAATCACAATAAAAATAATAAAAAAAAATATTACAACCAAGAAAGCCTTATGGAGAAGTTCTACTCAATAACATATGGGGTCACCATGTTGGAATCAACTTTATCAGGCAAGTGTTTCTGAGTAAATTAAAGTTTCAGATACCTGAAGGTAAACTCTGAAACCTCTTTATTTTAACTACTTTGAAAACTAACATGTTTTCAAAATTGTAATACATGCTAGATATTAGAGAATAACCTTAAATAAATTTAACCATTTCATGATGATTCAGTTCCATTATAATATACATTAATCATTGTAGTTTATATAAAAATAGTGCAGACCTCAAGGACCACTGAATTAACTGAAATGGTTTGGACCTAATATCTAATGAACCCAAATTGCTCTATTTTTCTGACTGGTATTCTGTTCGCTACTGCTTTTCCTCAGTCACCTGTCACTCTTAGTTGCTAGGGAAATATGACAACCACATTTGTTAAAACAGTAATCTTAATTTTAGACATGTAACACCTGAATAAGTGCATTTGTTACATGGATTCTCCTAGGTAATTGATTTCACAGAATAGTGCCAGCTGGCATATTCCCTTCTGCGAGCACTTCTGTAAATATCATCAATAAGAAAATGCTCTTTTTAAAATTTATATTAAGATCTTTCATTAATAGAAAATAGTACATAACTCACAAATAACATATTGTTCATAGCTTTCAATAGACACTGAGAGTTTCTACCTGATCTTCTCTTTCAACATAAATATTGATAATGTATTCCTTTCCTAGGCTGATGTGGAAGACTGTATATGTATGCATGTAAAAACATCCCTAACATCAAAGCAGTAACTAACTATCCTGATTCCCCTTGTACTTTCTATGTTCCCCTCAAATTCATATATGAGATAATATCTTTGGGTTAGTCCTTATATACAGGGCACACCATAGTTAAGAATAATATTTCAGATCTGTTCAATTAAATTATCATTTCTCCTCTCTACTTCAGCAGGTCATTCCTCTCATTTACTTTGACTTTCCCAAAATCCATAAGCCATGTAGCCTAGATCCTAGTCTTCATTAATACACTCTTTAACTGCAAATTTTGAAGCCACTAATAATTTATGTGTTACTAGGTCCAATGGACCAATCTCAGTCCTCATTACACTTGACCTATCCACAGCATGTGGCGCAATTGTTCATTTCCGTCTCTTACAAGCACTTTCTTCTCTTGGCTTCCAGAACCTCACTATCTTTTGATTCTCTTCCTATTTTATAAACTGCTCTAAGTTTTTTTCCGTCAGTTCCATCTCATCTTCCAGGTTTTGAAATGTTAAAATATCTCAGTGTTCTGATATTGCATCTCTTCTCTGTTTATGCTGATTCCTGGATGATCTTCTCCAGCCCTGTAGATTTAAATATCATTCATATGCAGATAACTACTAAATCTTATCTCAAACTCTGATTCCCCTCCTGAGCATCAACTGCTCATCATCTCTGCTTAGAAGTCTAAAAGTCTAAAGAATGTTTGAAATTTGTCTCCAAGCTTAAGCTGTATTGAAACAAATTTCCTCACAAAATGGTCTCTGTCTTCCTCATCTCAGGAAATAACAACTCTATTTTTGCTCTGGTCATGACAATGGAGGAAATGTTTATAATTCTTTCTCTTGCATTACCAGTAATATATCAGACAGTATTTCACTGCTATTCATAAGATTTTACTGCCCAGTTCTTTGAGAAGTAGATGGCCTCTTCCTTCTTCTGAGTCTGTCTTATTCTGGAAGCTAAAAGAACTAATTGATCTGTTCTGGAGGAAGTGCAGCTGGAATGCTCCTTGGAAGCGAGAGTAGACAGACTTCATCTCATCTACTTTAGTCACGTTGTCAGAAGGGACCATTCCTTGGAGAAGGATGTCATGTTTGGTAAAGTGGAAGGTCAATGAAAGAGGGAAGGCCCTCAATGGGATAGATTGACAAGATGGCTGCAGCAAGGGGTTCGAGCATAGCAGGGATTGTGAAGTGGGCACAGGACCAGGTAGTGTTCCGTTCTGTTGTACATAAGTTCACTATGAGCTGGAGATGACTCAACAGCACATAACAACCACAAGAACTTACATTACACTTCAAATTCTTCAGTAAATCCTGTGAACTCTACCTTGGAAATAGATCCAGAATCTGACTAACGCTCAGCCACTCTCATCACGGCTACCTTGGTCCAGAGAGCTGTACTTCTTATTTACACCACAGTAAAAGCCTCGTAACTAATCTCATTGCTTCTACTCATCACCTTCTAAAGTCCAGAGTCCTTCCAGAAATCAGAGATCTTTTTTCACAAAATGCAATTCCAGTTCATGTCACACAAATCCCCTTTCTCAATAACTTTCTCAAACATTCCCTTTCTCAAAAACTTTATCCAATAGTTTCCAATCAAGTAAAAATATACACATGCATATATTAATACCTACAAAAATAATAAAAAATAAACATCAAGAGCTCTTGATAGGACCCACAAATGCTACATCATCTGGTCATTTGTGTCTCTGAAATCTCATTTCTTACCATGTGTCTGTACCCTACTGTGATCCAGACACACAATCCTCCTTGGTGTTCTTCAGGCTCACTAAGTACAGCCTTTGTGTTTGCCTCTAGTCTACTCTAATGCTCTTTTCCACATGTGCCCGGAACATGCTTCCTCACTACTTTAGGTCTTTGCTCAAATGTCACCTTATTAGGGTATCTTTTCCTGACCATCCAATTAAAAGAGCTTGTGTACACTTTTCTATTTTTCCCCTCTCAACCTCTCATATACATACTATTTATTTGTTATACATGTATTTGTATATCCCTCCTCGGAGTAGAATGTAAGACCCTTAAAAGCAGGAACTTCATTTGTTCGGTTTGCTGTTATATCCTTCTTGTTGTTGTTGTTAGTTGTCCTCAAGTGGGCTGTGACTCACTGTGACCCCCATATATAGCAGAAGGAAACATTGCCGTGTCCTGAACCATCCTCATGATGCTGCTATGCTTGAATCCACTGATGTTGTTACTCAGTGTTTCAATTTTGCTAGCCCTCTACTTTACCAGACATGATGTCCTTCTCCAGCTATTGATCTTTCTTGATAATGTATTCAAAGTAAATAAGGTTGAGTCCTGGAAAATAGTCTGTGATTTGTAGGATTTTCATTGCCTGATTTTCAGAAGTAGACCACCAGGCTTTTCTTCCTAGTTTATCTTAGTCTGAAAGTTTCACTGAGATCTGTCCACAAAGAGTGACCCTGCTGGTGTTTGAAATACCGGTGGCATGTGTTCCAGCATCATAGCAACATGCAAGTTCCCCAGTACAACAAACTGACAGATGGGTAGTGATTATATCTTTAGCACCTGGAATAGGGCCTAGCACTTAATGATGCTCAATACATAGGTGTGGAATGAATGGCTGGAAAAATAATACCATTTGGGATACCTATTTTTTTGCTAGCTTTTTTTTGGGAAATGTTTTTCTCTAATCCACCCAGACCTTTTTTGGACTTTTGCTGTTTACATTTTACTGTTACTTTAGTCAAATAAGCACACTAAATCAATTTACTCTGTCCTGAGGATAACCCTACACCTAACCTGTAGTTCAAGATTTTTGTGACAACTGCTTTCTTGGATGCTCAAGCACCTTTTATTGCTTTATTTTGGGCTTGTGGTTTTGTTGAAGCCAATTGTGGTTTTCTGAAGTCTGATTGCCAGTTAAGGCAGGAATTACTCTATGGATTTTATTGTTTAAAATACTAGAAGTTTTTAAGTAATGACATATTCAGGAAATTATGCGTGTTATTATTGGAATTGTATCTAGCTCCTCAACATGATTGAGCTAATCTAAGTTTTCTTTCTTTTATTTTAATAATGTGTTTACACAACACTTAGTGAAGTGGCATTGAAATATATTATGTCGAGATAAATGTAAGTGAATATAGTAAGATAGGTGATATTTTCCCCCCCAAGATCCCATTTGGAAAGATGAGGTATAATACAGAGTATAAATTTTTGAGGCAGAAGAGATTAAAAGGATTGTTGAAACAAACATTCATTTTCATATTGATGAATGATGAAAATTATATAAATGGAACAAATAAAATAAATGCAATCAATACACAGCATTGTAGAGCTGTTTCTAATGCATCATTCTTATTATACCATGACTCAGTGTATTGAAAACTCTTTATTATGAAGAATATTATAAAGGTTTTCAAAGACTTGCTTATACTTACATTAAAGGTACCATAGAGTTGAATGTAATCTGTTTTCAAAGATAGGATGAATGTAAAAAAAAAAAAAAAAGTGTATAAGAATTTTATTATAGCTCATCAGTGTTGTATTTGGTATGATGTGGCACACAACCAGGCAGTGTTTCCCTCTGTTGTACATAGGGTTGCTATGAGTTGGCATTGACTTGACCACACTTAACAGCAACAAGTATCAAAGGTATTCTAAGGAAGAAATATCTTATAAAATAGGTGAAACATATATAGTAAAGTCAAATACATTAAATCAAAATCAATCACTATATTGAAAACTGAATTGGGTGAGAATATTTTAAACATACTAAAGAACTGGTCATTAAATTAATGCTAGAATGTCAGGATATAGTAAAGATCTCATCAAACATTAGCCTTTTCTTATACCTTGATGTCTATATCTTTATCATGTTGTTATTGTTAGATACCACGGAGTTGGTCTGGACTCACAGTGTCCCTATGTGCAACAGAATGAAATATTGCCAGATCCTGCATCATCCTCACAATCATTACCATATTTGAGCCCATTGTTGCAGCCACTGTGTCATTCCATCTTTTCCTTTTTGCTGACCCTCTGCTTTACCAAGCATGATATTCTTCTCCAAGGTCTAGTCCCTTCTGACAACATGAACAAAGTATGAGAGATGAAGTCTGGCCATTCTTCTTTCTAGGAAAATTCCAGCTGCAAATTGTCCAAGATAGATTTTTTCATTCCTCTAGCATTCCATGGTACATTTAATATTCTTCACTAACACAAAAATCCAAATACAATTTTCTGCAGACTTCCTCATTCATTGTTCAGCTCTTACATGCATATGAGGCTATTGAAAATACCATGGTTTGCGTCAGGCACATCTTCAAAGTAACATCTTTGGTCTTTAACACTTTCAAAAGGTCTTTTGCAGCAGATTTGCCTAATGCAATATGTCATTTCTGGAATAGTAGACTATAACACCAAAACCCAACTCACTGCTATCTAGTCGATTCTGACTTATAGAAACCCCCATTGGGTTTCCAAGATGATAAATCTTTAATGAAGTAGATTGCCGTATCTTCCTTCCATGGAGTGGCTGGTGGGTTTGAATTGCCAACCTTCTGGTTAGCAGTCAAATGCCTTAGGCACTACACCAACAGAGCTCCTTATAGTAGACCATATGATTGTACTATTTCAAATGGTCAATACAAGTCCATTTCTACTTCTGTAAAGATTTATGACCTCAGAAAACCTAAGGGAGTCCCTATGAGTCAGAATTGACTCAATGATAGTGAGGTTTTTTTTAAATGCCTAGAATATTGATCTTTATGCATTCTATTTCATTTTTTAAAAAAACTTCCTATTTTCCTAGATTCATGCTTCGTACATTCTATGTTCTGATTATTAATAGATGTTTGTAGCCGTTTCTTCTCATTTTGACTCATGCTTCATCAGCAAATAAAGTTCTCATTCAGTTGACTCTAATTTGAGGAGACAGCTCTTCCCTAGTTGTATTTTGGGTGTCTTCTAACTTGAGGAGCTTATCTTTCAGCACTACATCAGACAATGTTCCCCTGCTATTCATAAGGTTTTCAGTGGTCAGTTTTTTTAGAAGTGGACCTGGCCACATCATTCTTCTTCATCTGTCTTTGTCTGGAAGCTCCACTGAAACCTGTTCACCATGAGTGACCTTGCTGGTATTTGAAATACCGGTGGTATAGCTTCCAGCATCACAGCAACATGTAAGGCACCAGAGTATGATAAACTGATGCTGTTGTTGTTGTTATGTGCCGTCGAGTCGGCCCCGACTCATAGCGACCCCTCCTTGGGTTTCCGAGGCAGTATCACTACGGAAGTAGGATTGCCCAACCTTCCTTCCGAGGAGTGGCTGGTGGGTTTGAACCGCCAGCCGTCTGGTTAGCAGGCAAGTGTCTTAGCCACTATGCTACCAGAGCTCCCATGATAAACTGATAGATAATCCTTTATTACAGTACTGGAGAGAATAACCTATCCAATCTCTGTAGGAACAAACGAAACCAAATCCTCACAAATAAACATATAAACCACAACAAAACGAACTTTTTCTGTTTCACTTACTTTTTTAAGAAATTTAAATAGCAAAATACTTAACTGAATAGCACACTTAACTGAAGTGTCCAAATTAGGAGTTAAAGTAGAATGGCTGAGACTGCTTCAATTCTTTTCTATAAGCGGTATCCTGGTTTTATTCAGAGTGGCAATAAGTCTAGATTTAAAAAAAACGAACAAACTACGTATTCTCTCTTTGCTATGGCTAGGTGTGGTGATTTGAAATAGTAATCAATGAGAAAAAAGGGAAAGTACCCAAGTGAGTATTCTAGGACTCAGGCAGTGTCAGCTTAGACCCTTCCTTTTAACTCTTCCTTTCCTTTCTTCCTGCTTGAAACAGTGAGATAGAAAGAAGATGGCTGGAGATCTCGAGGCCATCATGAGGGTGGTTGTTGTTGTGTGCCGTCGAGCTGCCGAGGCAGTATCACTACGGAAGTACGTTGCCCAACCTTCTTTCCGAGGAGTGGCTGGTGGGTTTGAACTGCCAGACTTCTGCTTAGCAGTCAAGTGCCTTAGGCACTATGCTACCAGAGCTCCTATCATGAGGGTAGAAAGAAGAAAAAGTCTATTAGGAGCCTGAGTCATTGATAATTTCAGTGGGCCTTTGTTCCAGCCCTGAATTATCTATCGTTAGACTTCATTTATAAAGTTAAAATCATAATTTTTGAGATTTCTGTTTGTTGTTGTTGTTGTTGTTATGTGCCGTTGAGTCGAACCCGACTCATAACGACCCCTCCTGGGGTTTCCGAGGCAGTATCACTATGGAAGTAGGATTGCCCAACCTTCCTTCCGAGGAGTGGCTGGTGGATTTGAACTGCCAGCCTTCTGGTTAGCAGTCAAGTGCCTTAGCCACTATGCTACCAGATTTCTGTTACTAGTAATTAAATGCAATTCCAAAATTATGCATATAGTCTTCAAGTAAAGTTTAATCAGTTCTCTTACTCTTATTCTCTGTGATTTTCCAAAGTCTTCCCTTATTTGTCATCACTAAAGAATACTGGTCACAGAAGGTGTAGAGGATTCAATCCCCATCAACCTCCAGGACCAGAGGGAGAGAGATAACAGGGATAAAATATACCCTGAGTTTTCAACCAACTATTCTTTTACTTTTTGCCAGAGCCTCCAATTGGCTGAAACCAAAACCTTGAGAGGGTGAGGTCAATCTCCTGTGGCCAAAACAGGGAGGAAAGAATGGAGAGAAAATTAGGCAGTGTCGAGCACAGAGTTATCCCTCAGTTAAGTTTATAATTGATAGCTTCCTCCTTATAGATATTTTGTACATATCTTTGAAAATCTAAGTATGTTTGGTTTGAGTTGTATCAGCCAATGTTCCTGCAGGAATCATGTGGCATACTTGGCTGAATCTTTTAAGCATGGTTTCTAATTAAAGGACAATTTATAGGGGTATAAGCAGGGTTAATAAGGAAAGAAGCATGGTGTATAGAGGTACCCATGAGGAGCAAGACTGGGAAGTTGTTACTTCCCTTAGGTTTGAAGGGTAAGTGGTGTAACACTAGCCTACTTGAAAACTTCAGTATTTTAAACTGACATTAGAAATGATGAGTATAATTTATTAACTGAGATGTCAAAAATGATACTTTTAAGGTTAACACTTCCATCTGATTTTGTTAATATCCAAATATATTTTTCTATTAATAGTTTCAAAAGATTCTTTCACATAATTCACATAAAATGTGATTTCTTTTTCCTGAATGGCAATGTCTTCAAAAAGAGTAACGTGTACTTTATTTATAGAAGCTAGGAGAAAAATGGTTAACATACTTTCAAACATCTAAATTCTTTAAAATATATTTTGGCAGAAACTTCTAAATGTACCCTAGGTATCATTTTTTCCCTCTTTTCATTTCAGAAATAGAATCCCACTGAGTTTTAGCAGGTTACATCCTTCTAACAAGAAACTGTATTTCCTTCTCTTCTTTGCAACTAGGTGTGACCACATGATCAAGTTTTTGCCTGGGGATGTGAATGTAAAGATGTGCACCTTCTGGGTCTTACCCTTGTTAAATGATTGCTAATGAATTCCCCTTTACCTTTTCTCACTTCCTTCTGGCTATAGTGTGTGTGTATTACCAGTGTGCCAGTTTTGGCATTACAGGCAAAGGGCATTAGATGCTTATCCTCGAGGAATTCAGATAGCCACAGAATAGAAGTATGTTCATCTATGTCTTCCTAATGTTGTTATTTGTTTTAGGATCTATAGAGTAGGTTCAGATCATAGCACTCTTATGTATAACAGACAAAATACTGCCAGAT
Source organism: Orycteropus afer afer (assembly GCF_000298275.1). Classification (NCBI taxonomy): domain Eukaryota; kingdom Metazoa; phylum Chordata; class Mammalia; order Tubulidentata; family Orycteropodidae; genus Orycteropus; species Orycteropus afer. The sequence goes on from NW_006921588.1 coordinate 38,545,544, forward strand.
CCTGAAGCATCCTCACAATCATTGATATATGTGAGTCTATTGTTGCAACCACACTGGCATTCCATTGAGAGTCTTCCTCTTTTTCACTGACCCTCTACTTTAGCCAGCATGATGTCTTTCTCCAGGAATTGGTCTCTCTTGATAACATGTGCAATATATCAAAACCCAAGTCACTGCCATCAAGTTGATTCTGACTCATAGTGACCTCCATTGGGTTTCCAAGATTGTAAATCTTTACTGAAGTAGATTGCTTCATCTTCCTCCCATAGAGCAGCTGGTGGGTTTGAACCACTGAACTTCTGGTTAGCAACCAATGCCTTACCCACTACACCACCAGTGCAAAGTAAGTGAGACAAAATGTCTCTGTCCTCACTTGCAAGGAGCATTCTGGTTATGCTTCCAAGACAGATTTGTTCATTCTCCTGGCAGTCCATGACATATTTAATATTCTTTGCCAACACCATAATTGAAAGGCATAAATTCTATTTCAGACTTCTTTATTCATTGTCAAGCTTTCACATGCATATGAGGCAATTGAAAATATCACAGCTGGGTCAGGCGCACTTAGTCCTAGATGTGACATCTTTGTTTGTTAACACTTTAAGGAGGTCTTTTGCAGCAGATTTGCCCATGTCATACGTCATTTGATTTCTTGACTTCTGCTTTCATGCATGTTGATTGTGGATCCAAATAAAATGAAATCCTTTACCACTTCAATCTTTAATCCATTTATTTGATGTTACTTAATGGTGCAGTAGGGATGACTTTTGTTTTCATTGTATTGAGGCGTAGTCCACACTGAAGGCTATAGGCTTTGCTTCATCAATAAGTATTTCAAGTCCTCTTCAAAGTTTGATTTCAGTAATAGCAGACTTCACTTTCTCCTAATAGCAGACGCCAAAGTGGTATTAGGTGTGAAAGACATTTATTGGAGGAAATACTTGTTAAAGATAAAGAAGAGGGTGGCAGGAGGAAGGGAGACTCTTCAGTTGCAATGCAGTTCTGCTGCCTGTAAAGGAGAGATACGAGGAGGAATGGGTGGGTGGGAAGACTCTCAGGTGGCAGTATAATTGTAAGAAAGTTTCAGCGAGCTGACGTGGAATCCTTGTGTCTGTTAGCCAATGTAGAAATGGGCTTGCATTAGTTAATACCCCTGTCTGGTAACATGGCAGGGTAGCTGTGGCCTTAGTGATGCTGGATCAGGAGGAATGATAGTTGGAGTTCTTGTCAACCATGCTTCCTGCTACAGGATATCTGACTGATGCAGTTTCATGGCAACTAGAAGGAACATTTTAGATTCCTTGACTAAAAGGAGCAGAGTTGCCTCCCACTCCCTGATCCATTCCTCTCCTTCTGATCTGTTTTGTAAGGAAAAGTGAATTTCTATCTTTTAAAGCCAGCATACTTTGAGGACCTTTTGTTACAGAAAATTCCCCAATATGCCCCAATATGCAGCCACTGTATTTAATTTGTGAAACAGGAAACAATTTTGTGCTCTCATGTTCCTTCATTTCTGTAAAATAGCTACTCTACTCTGCCTGCTGTTGTAGCATGAAAGTAGATATAAATACATAGACAACTGAGTATGGCTGTGTTTCAGTAAAGGAGCTCTGGTGGTGTAGTGCCTGAGGCATTTGACTGCTAACCAGGAGGCTGGCAGTTCAAACCCACAAGCTACTCCATGGAACAAAGACTGGGCAATCTACTTCCGTAAAGATTTACTGCCTCAGAAACCCAAAGGGGGTCACTGTGAGTCAGAATACACTCGATGGCAGTGAGGTTTTTTTTTTTTTTTTTTGGTGTCTCAATAAAGCTTTATTTATGGACATTGGAGATTTGAATTTCATAAAATTTTTATGTGCTGCAAAATAGTCTTCTTTTGATTTTTTCCCCCAGCTGCTTAAAATGTAGTGATCATCCTTAGCAGGCCACACAAAAATCGGCTCTGGGCCAGCTTTACCTGCAGGTCTGATTAACAGACCTCTATTCTGTTGCCTTAGAGAAAAACAGGAAATAAATATCTTAAAACCATGAGAAAAGACAACATAATGAAGCTAGCATTCAAAAATGGACCAAGTTGCGAGAGTTCAGAAAAATGTATTTAAATCCCTTATTGAACAGTGTGTGAAGATCTTTCTTTCTATTTTCTTCTTACTTGCCTTAGAAAATAAACAACATTTATTGTTTAAGCCAAGGAAGTCTGGTGACACAATGGTTAAGTACTTGAGTGCTAACGGAAAGGTTGGCTGCTCAAACCCAATAGCCTCTCGGTGGGAGAAAAATGTGGCAATCTACTTATAGAAAGATTACAGCCTTGGAAACCCCATGGTGCATTTCTACTCTGTCCTACACAGTTGCTATGAACTCAATAGCATTTTGTTTTTAATTGTTTAAGTCAATTTGATTTAGTTTTTTGTTTTGTTTTGTTTTGTTAAAATGGAAGATTTTATTTATTTATTTATTTATATTTTAATTTGGGTGAAGATTTACAGAGCAAATTCACTTTCCATACAGCAGTTCACATATACTTTGTCTCAT
>NW_006921588.1:38551966-38562004 GCF_000298275.1 Orycteropus afer afer
AAAAAAAAAAAAAAAAACTTGATTTAGTTTTTTTGTTACTTGTAATATAAATAGTCCTAAGTTACATAACACTATTCCTGTTTTACTTCCTTGTGCAGTGCTAAAATAGTAATTATTTGGTACTTAAGTGCTTAATGTGACTTTCTGTATCTAAAAATGTTGTAGCACTTCATGTAGTATATGTTGTTGTTAGCTGCCACTGAGATAGCCTCTGGCTAATGGTAACCTTATGTACAATTAAAACATCATTGCCCAGTCTTGCTCCATCTCCATGATCAGGTGAAGATCTATAATGTGGGCTGTGGCATGTAATGTGCGATATGCCATTTATTCTGTTGAAAGTGAAGACAAATGAAATATTGCTGGACTTAGCCATAGACTAAATTCTCCCCAAACTAACTTTCAGGTTTAAATAACATATGTCCAAAGTGAGACTATTACTTAATTAAAAATATTTTAAAATTTGTATTAAAATTAAAATTAATTAGAGAAATGGAGATTAAGAGGAATTCAGTGAATTGCTGAGTTGACATTACTTTAAATGGCCAAGCTAGGTTTTGAACCTATCTGCTTTTCCTTAAAGCCCAGATTCATTTTTACAATATATCTTATTTTTATTTTCTGCTGAAAATATTCACAGCAAGACATAAATCAATTCAACTATTTCCATATCTACAATTGAGTTACATTGATGGATTCTTCAAGTTGTGCAACTATTTTTGCTATCCTTTGGCAGATTATTCTACCACCATTAAAATAAACTCAGTGCCCATTAAGCTTCTCATGTAACATTTCAATTTGCTGTTGTCAGTCTGACCCTGTGTAGATAATTCTTTGAAAGAGCACAATGCTCAAGGCATATATTCCTTACTTAATAAGCTAAACTATTGTTTGCTTTAATCATGACTTAAAGGGATAATTTCCATTTAAGTTTCTGGTGTAATAATTGTCTCAGAGCAATAGTTTTTTATTTGGAGTGGTGGTCATACAGCCTAAACAGCTCCAGAAATTTTGAATTCCATGCAAATTGAAGTTCTGTTTCAAATTTCCCCCCTTTTGAATCAGGATTCTTCTATAGAATCTCTGTTCAAAACATTCTGTAATGGGGTATCACAGCAAAAGAAATTGTTCTTGGGTACAATTAGACACATCCATTTCCTCCTCTGACTCCTAACTACTTCTTCTGATGCTCCATGTGAATAAAGACCAATTGTTGTACCTTGGATGGCCACTTGGAAGTGTTTTAAGACCTAGACAACAAACTAGTAGGTAGAACAGAAACACTAAAAAGAGTAGTAGGCCAATTGACTGGGATATGCAATGAAACCATGCCTCTAAATCTCCAAACCAGGAAAACGAATTGTATGAGGTGTTTAGTTGTAATAAACAGCCTCAGCAGCTGCTCTCTTTTTTTGTTGTTATAAAAATATATAAAATACAGCTTTTACCATTTCAACCTTTTTCAGGTGTGCCAAACTCTTTTAATACACTATGCTGTCAAATAAATGAGTAATTTCTGAAATGGATCTAAGCCTTTTATTTTTCATTTGACTGCTAACCAGAAGGCTGGCAGTTCAAACCCACCAGCCATTCCTCAGAATGAAGATTGGGCAATCTATTTCTGTAGTGATATCGGCTTGGAAACCCAAGGAGGGGTTGTGTGAGTTGGAGCTGACTCGATGGCAATGAGTTGTTGTTGTTTTTTTTAATTTACTACAATAATTCGAAAATGAATAACTGGATTAAAATTAAAGATACAGAAGAAAAAATTCTACTTCAAACAAAATTAATGAATTTAGAGTAAAATATGTAGAACTGTTGTTCAAAAGGTCAGAGGAAATTGAAAAATTGTCAAAATACATATTAAACATGTATTAGAATAATGATGACTTTCTTCTTACTAATGCATATCAGAATTAAAATAATATATTAATTTCCAAAGCTTTTTTTACATCAAATTAAAAATGGGTTAAATATATAAATATATAAATCTTATATAAATATAAATATTAAATATATAAATCTAATCATCATTTTCATGAATTTCACTCCATAAATTCTTGATAAAACTATAGGGATATTTCCCTCCTCTATGTTTAGTTAGTAGGACATTTTTTCTGACTTTTTTGCTGATTGAAAATAAAATGACTTTTACTCTCATAATACATTTCACATAGAATAAAATTTTTTTGTGTTTTTATTTGAAGACTAACCTTGAACTGAATATTCCAAATCATATAATCTATGGTAGCAATACTAATATATCTTTTTATTTTCTCAGTTGAAATAAAATTGTTTATGGTCACTTGACGGCGGTGGGTTTGGGTTTTTTTTTGTTTGTTTGTTTTATGGTTATATAAATATCAAAATATCAAAATATATCAAATTCCCTGAACTTTTGAGTTTTTAGAGTACAGCTCTGAATATAAGATCACATCTATTTCTGTATGTATTTATTTATTTATTTTTGGTAGCAGAACTCATCCTCTAGTTTAGTCCTTATAGATGTTACATTTAGATACACACTCTTTGATTGCTTTAACCATAATCCTAGGATCAGCAACAGTGAATCTGTTTGTTAAGCTTAACAAAAATTTTGTTGTTGTGTTATTATGTGCCATTAAGTCTGTTCCAACTCATAGTGACCATAAGTATAACGGAACGAAACATTACCCAGTCCTGTGCCATAGTGACAATTGTGTCTATGCTTGAGTCCATTTTTGCAGCCACTGTGTCAATCTGTCCCATTGAGGGTCTTCCCCTACTTCAATAACCCTCTACTCTACCAAGCATGATATCCTTCTCCAGGGATTAGTCCCCCTCTGACAATAAGACCAAAGTATGAGAGACAAAGTCTGGCCATTATCAATCGTAAGGAGCATTCTGGCTGTCAAAATGATTTATCAATTACGATAATGTCTACTTTGACTAGCAATGTCTATTCAATAATATGTTTATGTAGATAGACTTAATTTCAAGTTTAAAACTTTATGTCATGAGAGCTCTGGTGGCGTAATACTTAAGGGATTTGACTGCTCACCAGAAGGCTGGTATTGCAAACCCATCAGTCACTCCTTGGAAGGAAGGTTGGCCAATCTACTTCCGTAGTGATACTGCCTCAGAAACCCAAGGAAGGGTTACTATGAGTTGGATCCAACTCCATGTCAGTGAGTTTTTTCTTTTTTACTTTAATGCCATATTGTATAACCAATTAACTGATTGAATTTTCAATTTCCAACTAGTACCAAATTGTCATAGTCTAAGTTATATTCCAATACTTATTCCCATAGTACAGCAATCTACAATGCATAGAAAGAGACAATAAACCAGAATTCTAGATATGAATCCAGGCCAGTCAGATACCATTTTTTATTTTTTAGTAATATGAGGATACATTCTAAAAGGGCTTCTATTTACAAGTCTCATTTCTTTGCCAAAATGAAGGAATCAGAATAATCCCTTGGATACTGAGACCATTAAACCATTAAATAAAAATTTATATCTTGAACGGAGTCACTATCATTCATCGTTCATTTGCTTCATAGCCCAAAGAGTGCTCTAAATAATACCATAAAATTAAATTTTTATTTAGTGCTGATGAAATATTTATTTATTAAAAATGTAGTCATCTGCAATCAAATTTTTACTTCAGTCTCTATATTTGGAATCTGCTGATAGTTACTGGAAGCTGTTTAGGGATTGGAACACTCAGCACTATTGTATTGTGATCAATAATTAAATTTAGTGCTGACATGCATCTAGTTTATGCAGCAGTCTCTGACAATCCCATCTTGCAAAATTAATCCTTTCCAATTTATTTAATAGAGGACGTGGACAATAAAATAATTCAGATGAGTACCAAAGCAGGATTATTTCTGGTCAATATTACTTTATTATAAATTGAGTCCACATACTCATTAGTAAATTAACTGTCAAATCTGAAAACAGCCTTTTTTTGTTTAAAGGTAATTATTGGTACTGAAGACAAGAAGGCACTTAACCTTGCTGTACAGTTGTCCTTACCACAGTGTTTTTTATTCTAGGCTATAACTAACCCATCAAAGCTGCAGAGGGAAAATAATTAGTGATATTAAATGGCTGGAATTTTAACTATTACCAAGCCATAACCATTTAGATACAGAAAAAATAGCTAGGTGACAACAGGGTTTTATAATTATCTGAAGTATAGGTTTATTTTGGACATATTTTAGCTTTTCCAAGAGAAAAATCCTCTGGGGAGGGAAAGAACACCAAATTAGAGCAAATTCTACTTGTAGAACATAGGTTAGAAGTGGCTGAAATTTTTCCATAAGAAAATCTTATAAAAAATTGCTTCCAGTTTTCAGTGAGATTTGACAGTTAGTAAGCTCTTTCAGAAAGCTCTCTTTAGAAACATAAATTCTTTTGTATATGCTAATTCAGACATTTAGTCTGAATTAAGCAAATTTATCACCATATTAATTGACCAGTACAGTCACAGCTTGACTCCATTAAAGAATTCTAAAGAATTATTTTTATATAAGTGCTTTTAACAACCTATTTCTGTACTTTTCTTTATTATTTGTGCACATATCTAGAAAGTCTTGAATAGACATCATCCTATTATATTGATGAAAGGCTGTATAATTATTGCAAATATATCTGAAATATTAGTTTTCCAAACAGACTTACAGATACAAAGCATATTGCATCAATAGAATGACCAGAAAGGCTCTCTATCCTCTTGTATTATAAACTTTTCTATATTTGAAGACTTAGATGTATTATTTTTGATGTTTATATTAAATACAAATTTGATGGAAAAGTGCTGAGTCTTATTGTATCGATTGCTGCTACACCTATCAAAGAATTGAAACAGAGTGAAAAGAAAGTGGCATATATTCATTCTATTGATGTTGTATGCTATCAATAATCCACACCTCAAGAAGTCCCCAAATCTTATTTGTTAACTGTTTCATCTATTGATTAAATTTTTCAGAATTCACAGAGAACAGCAACACTTATTCGTGTCTTGGAAATATACTATACTTACATCTTAATCACTGAGATTGTATTCCGATTAGAGAGATTATGAACTAAATGATAAATAATGAAAATTCAGCTTGTTAAATAATATATTGTTGACTGAAATAAAATTACTCAAGTTCTATTCAGCTCACCTCTTCATTCTCAGAAATAGGCTAAAAAGTAGAAACCCCTAAAAAAGTGTTTTGTAGTTATCAAAATTATTTTCATGATTAAATGTGCTTTATTTTCATTATTTTATTACCAAATGTAATGTCTACATGTTGTTGTTCTCATTATGTGCTGTTGAGTCAGACCTGACTCATAGCAACCCCTCCTTGGGTTTCCGAGGCAGTATTGCTACGGAAGTAGATTACCCCATCTTCCTTCCAAGGAGTGGCCAGTGGGTTTGAACCACCAGCCTTTTGGTTAGCAGTCAAGTGCCTTAGCCACTATGCTACCAGAGCTCCCAATGTCTACATAGGTAAGATCTTTAAGAAATATTATTCTTTAATTATGGCCTGTGTAGAACATTGCTGGGTTTTATTTACTCTTGAAATGTTTGTTTCATTTAATCCTGAATAGTTCATAATGCATATTTGATTGTCCTTCTTATTCCATGTTTGGACTCCATGTCACTATTGAGGTATGGTGGCTGAAAGGAGAGAGGTAGAACCGTGATACAGGCTCATACTTCAACTTGAAGTCTGTGCCTGTTTGTATTGTTAAATGTTCTGTAGACTCTTGTTTTTAGTTTTGTGGATTACATATGCCCAAATTAACACTAAACCTCCTGGTTCTGACTGGGATACTGTCTCTTATTTCCACCATGATTTTCAACACTCTTAGCCTCTTCTTTTGTGAAACCAGGGAAAAAAGTCACCTACTCACTAAGCTTACAATGATTTTCGCTATTTATTTGTAACTTTTACTCAGTCACCACCAGACCATTAGTATGTGCTTTGATCAACTTTATCCTACTCTATTTATTAAGCATTTCCTTGCTAATGACTATCTTATATAGTTCTCAAAATCAGTGAAACACAGCCTCTGACCTCTAAGAATTTACCATTTAAAAGATCAATGTGCATAAATAAAGACTTACACTATTGCAATTTGCTGAAAGTAGGTGTAAGAGGAAAACCTATAATATAGACTTTATGTTGCCTTCATGGTTTAGTATTAATGGGTTTCATATTGTGAAATACGTAAGGGGAAGATATAAATGGCCTTCTATTCTAATTAGTCAGGGAAGTTGTCATTGGATTTGGTCACTGTCTGTAGTGTATAGGAGTTAATGGGTGGTACAAACAGTTAATATACTCAGCTGCTAAGCTGAAAGGTTGGATGTTCAAGTCCACCCAGAGAATCCTCAGAAGAAATGTCTGGCAATCACTTCTAATACAATGAGCCATTAAAAACTCTATGGAGCACAGTACTACTCTGAATCCACTTGATGGCAATTAATTATTGTTTATAGTGCATAAAATAGTGCCTCTGTCCAGCCTGAAGTTGCAGTCTCCTTTGGTCATATTGAAGAGGGGAATGTTGTTTGCCTGATAGGTATTGTGGGCCTGCTTCTCCATTGGCCAGATTTTCATCTGTTGCATTTAGGAATGATGAGAATACACTTGCATGTGGGCATGTCACAGAAGTCAAGCATTTTTGGAGGCAGATTTGTTAACATCCAAAAACCAAAGCATCTTGGCAAAGGGTGTAAAGAAGTTTTGTAAATTTAAGTATTATTCATAAAGAATTGCAGCAAGGAGATGAGATACTAAATGGAAATATAAAAGGATGGTTGTCAGAATTGGTTTATGTCATTCTCTGTTCAAAACTCTCCAATAATTCCCCATTTTACACAACATAGAAGCCAAAGTACAATGAAGAAGGGATGATTCCTATTCTCTTCTTCACTATTGCTCTGATGTCATCTCCTGCATTCCTGCCTCCATGTACTCAGCCCTCACTGTCCTGGCTGCCTCTCTCCCACATCACTCCAGGCTCTCTTCCACCGCAGGGCCCTGCATGAATTGATTCACTCCTTCACTTTCCACAAATCTTTGCTTTGATCAACCTTATCCTACTCTATTTTTTTCTTCATAGCCCTTTTTATATAACATGTAAGCTGTTGTTGTTGTTGTTATGTGCTGTCGAGTCAGACCTGACTCCTAGTGACCCCTCCTTGGGTTTCCGAGGCAGTATCACTACGGAAGTAGATTGCCCCATCTTCCTTCTGAGGAGTGGCTGGTGGGTTTGAACTTCTAGCCTTCTGATTAGCAGTCAAGTGCCTTTAGCCACTATGCAACCAGAGCTCCCTAACATGTAAGCTATATGTAATATATGTTATATACTGTTCTGGTTACCTAGTACCACTCTGACAAGAATATACCACAAATGGGATGGCTTAAACAAACAAGTTCATTCTGACAATTTGGAGGCTTTAAGTCCAAGTTCAAAGAGTGAAGCTCTAGGGGTGAAAGTCCCTCAGGCTTGGACTTCAGCTCTGCTTCCAGCTCCTGGTCTGCTGAAGCTAGAGCCGTTTCTTCACTCAGACAACTGCTGGCTGCTGAGGTTGCCACGCCCAAGGTTGACAAGTAAAAAGGCACAGTCCTGATATTACCAAACCAAACAACAGGTCATTAATTCTAGTCCATTGTAAGTCCCACGGTAAGCAGAGTATGGCAGGCTGCTGAACAACACGGCTACATGCAGGGTCCAAGCATGCCATAAGGTAGAGACCATTCCCCCAGGCTTCCGCTTATGTATAGGAAGCAGACCACATTCCCTAAGGCAGTTACTCAGCTGTTCACAGTAGATTCCACCATGGAGTTGATTACCAGTCACATCATGGGGAATACTACATCCAGCTGCCCAGCCACTCTACCAGGTCCAGGCAAGTTGCCATATAAACTGAGCTACCACATATAGAATATAACTTGTATAATGCATATGCATATATCAAATATAAGCTTCATGAAATCTAGAATTTCTGCAGCATTACACTGAGAAATGTTTACCAGCCAGCTTCTGAAGGCAAAAGTCCTGCTTTGTAGCATAGGACAGTTTTATGGTGTTAATGCTCTCAATATGACCATTTAAAGCTAAGAAGTTTTAAAGATCCACTTGGAAAATTCCTGAAAATGTAAAAATCAGATCTCATTAGCTGGTACAAATTGGCTTCAGCATTCTATTGCTTTGCATATGTTTTGTGCCCTGATCTATCACTAGTACATAGAATAGTACCTAGCACTTATTAAGTATTTCATAAATATTCAGTGAATGATCAAGTGAAGAATGGAACCTAGAAAGTCATCTCAAAATGATCAGTCTAAAACATAAATTTTGTCATGATATTTCTCTCTTTAGCATCCTTTAGAATATGATCAAAAGTAAGATCCTTAGCAAGTTTGATAGTCATCAGGATTTGGCCCTGCATATTTCCACAGCCTTATCTCTTACTATCAGTACCTGCATTGAACTTTGTGATATACCTAAAGAGAAAACTATGGTAGTCCTCTTCCCAATCCATGTGGATTCGTTCCTCTGCAACTTTGCACATGCTTCTCCCAAAGCCTGAAAAGCCTCTCCAGTATCATCCACTTGATAAACAACTAAAATACTTGCAAGCTTTACACAGGCATTATGTTCAAAGTAAAACTTTTCAAGAATATTCTTTCTACTCCATTTTCTGATGTATATGAACAGAGTCAAACATTCCTCATCACTATTACATCCATTCCTTGTACTGACTTCTTCTTACAGTTCCTAGTCATTATTTGTTCACTTCTGCATAGATATTTTTCTTTTCTGTATCAGGTTCAGTTTTAAATTTCATTTTATACACTTTAAGAATTTTTAAATTATCAAAATTATATATATTATGTGAAATATGCAAATAAGAGGGACGTATATAAGTTTTGTCAGCCGCAGGGATCCAGGTGAGGAGAGAGAACCAAGGCATGCCCAAAGCATCATGATGGGAGAGCAGGAGAAAGGGGATTAAAAGCCAGGAACCCAGACAGAGGAGCAGTCAGCTGCAGGGATCCAGGTGAGAAGAGGGAAATCAGGCACGCCCAAAGCAGCAGGATGGGAGAGTGGGAGAAAGGGGATTCTAAGGCCCAGGAAACTGGACAGAGGAGTAGTCAGCCGCAGGCACACAGGTCAGGGTGGTACGAGAGGTTTACAAAAGGGAGACAAACTTGTCTATTGGTTTGTCCTACCATGGTGATGTGTTGATGTGAGTTTTGAGGCTGAGCCACTGGTGTTTCAAATCCAGCAGGATGCACATGGTGCACAGCTATCAGCCCAGCTTACAGATTGAGACAGACTACAAAGAAGGAAGAGCCTGTCCACTTCTCAAAGAATTGGCCAGGGAAAACCTTATGAATAGCAAAGAAACACTGTTTGATACATTACCGCACTATTTTAGGAATAGTCTGGTTAGGTTAGAAGGCTCTCAAAACAAGACTGGGAAAGAGCTGCATCATCTCAGTAAACCCAGCCTTACTCCTATGAATAAGGTAAAGCTTTCGAGACTTTCACTTGCTGATGTGGCACCACTCAAATTGAAGAGAAACAGCTGCAGACACCCATTATACATCGGAACATGGAATGTACAAAGCATGAATCTAGGAAAATTGGAAGTTGTCAAAAATGAAAAGGAATGCATAAAGATTGATATCCTCAGCATCAGTGAGCTGAAGTGGACTGGTTTTGGCCATTTTGAATCAGACAGCCATATGATCTACTATGCCGGGAATGAGAGCTTGAAGAGGAATGGTGTTGCATTCATCATCACAAAGGATGTTTCAAGATCTGTCCTAAAGTACAATGCTGTAAGTGATAGGATAATATCCATACGCCTACAAGGAAGACCCATTAATATGACTATTATTCAAATTTATGCCTCAACCACCAAAGCCAAAGATGAGGAAATTGAAGAATTTTACCAACTTCTGCAGTCTGAAATTGACCAAACATGCAATCAGGATGCTAATTATCACTGGTAATTGGAATATAAAAGTTGGAAAC
>NW_006921588.1:38564156-38568034 GCF_000298275.1 Orycteropus afer afer
AGATGGATTGACACAGTGGCTGCGATGACGGGCTCAAGTATAGCAGGGATCATGGAGCTGGCATGGGATCGGGCAGTGTTTCATTCTGCTGTGCATGGGGTCGCTATGAGTTGGAAATGCCTCGATGGCACCTAACAACAACAAATATAAGTTTAAAAGTAGACTAAACTCCTATGAGGGAGTTAAACTCCCTTTACTCTTATATACATCCCTACCCAGGGTTAATAGCTGTCAAACAATTTGGTACCTGGATTATATCTCTCATACTTTACAAATCATATTTAATGTAGTTCTATAAATAGACTTTGGACCCCTTAAAGGATATGATTGTGTCTTTTCTGTTCTCTAGCCCCTAACACAGTGCCTAACATTCTGAAAGTCAAAATAAGTATATAATAATGGAACCAGAGCATCCATACTTGTTAAGACCACAGCCCCAAGGAAAAGAGTCTAACTGTTGATATGTGGAGATCATTCTGGAGTGATTGTAGAATGACCTCCAATAGCCAGGCTTCATTTTTTTCAGACCATTAAAGATACAGTTATAATAATGCTGCTTTTAACTGTCTTCTAGGCTCTCATTAGAGAAGATCTTGCCTAGGAACAGTGTTTAAGTGTTACAATAAATGGGTTCAGAATCTGTATGGGAGGTCTATAATGCATTGAATGCATGTGATCTTAAATGTGCTGAAATGTTTGTTTTTGAAGGTACCTCATTACACAGAAATTCTATGTTTCTCAATTAGTGGTTGCATAATATATAAATGAGGTAATGATTAAATATGCACAATCTGAAGACTTAGTTTATAAAACTTATACTATCCTCAGTTTCTGTGCAAAAGAAAGGGAAGCTACACTTGGAACAAAAATATCTGGATTTGAATGTTTAGCAGTTTTATGAACTTGAGCAAGTCCTTTGTCTCCAAGCTATATATTTAGTTATGAAGAAGTAATGTTAATATTTGCCTTAAAGTATTAAGTTAAACCTTATAGTTCAACATTATTTATTTAGTTGTTAACACTTATGTAGAAATTTCTATTTGCCAGACACTGTTCTAAGCATTTTATAAGTAGTAACTCATTTAATTCTCTTAACAAATTTCTGATATTAGCACAGTTAATATCAGAGTCCCTTTACAGAAAAGGAAACTAAAGTTATATTAAATAACTTCTAAGTCAGTGCTCAAATGATAAAGCCAGATTTCAATTCAAAATGGCCTGACTCTCAAGTTTGTGCTCTGAACTAGTCTGAGATCATATTAGTGAAAGTACTTTATAAAATGTAAAGGTTTTTAAAAATGAATATTATCATTATTACAAATTAATGTTTAATATCAATGTTTCATTCTTTGGTTCCCTTAAGTTGTGTGTATCCTCTTGCTAATAAAATGCAAGGCCAAACATGAAAATAACCCTAGCTACTATGATTTAATATTTTGTGACAATATTGTTGTTATTACAAATAATAAAATGCAATGTGAAAAGCAGAATTTATCTTTGCCCAGAAGTAAAGGGCAGAGGGTAAGTAGGGGTCAGTGTGGAGAAAATTCCAAGCTGATTCATAAACATTTAATAATATTATGCTCTCAAGCTTTTGGATAAAGCCTGGGTTTGGGAATTATCTGATGGTTACTAAAGCTGTTCACTTCTAAATTCCATTTGTATGTAAACTACAATGAAATAAGCAAGCTGAAAATTTTGGCCTGTGTGTCCCTTCTTGTCTCTGCTTCTCTGATCATCTTGTGGTTGGGAATTTAAGTCTTGGGGAGTTAGTGAATATGTTTTGCTTATATTTATGACCTGGAAATAGTCTTATTTAAAGAATTGATAATCTGATAGAAGAACTTTATCCTATTGGTAGCAATCAGGCAAGTTAATAAAGATAAACTTCAGGAAACTCTCATAAGAATGTCTGAGTGAATAACAAGATGGTAGAAATATTTCCACATGGGCGCATGCAAAGTAAAATTTTGCGAGGAAAATGATCCAAACTAGATCTGTAGGATCCTGGGTTCACAATAATATTCAAAAGTTTATAAATTCATTTAAAATAAAATTTAACACATTACTATAATCAAAATGCTCAGTAGAAAGTGAGCTATAATAAAGAAGAATATTGGAAACAAAAAATAAAATCCAATTGTTGTACAAGATCCTGGTTTGTTATCACTTGAGAGATTATTTGCAAGTGTTGTTACTATACCTCGAGAAAAATGTTAAAAAAATGACAAGAGGCTCTGAGAAGAATATCAGAAATCATCAGTGAAAGTGAGTCACTGAGGCTGAGGAGACCATCTAAAACAGCTTAGTGTGGAAAGATAATGGGTAAAAAGGTGATTGAAATCTACAAAACTGTTGAGGGGAGAGACAGTAAAAGAAGAAGAATACAAATGTGTTCACTATAATGAGAAGATACCCCCTGAAGCTTAAGAGAAGTAAGCTTAGAAAATGTAAAAGGAAGTATAAACATGAGTTTGGAGGACATTTAAGAAACTTACCACCCTGATGCTGAAAATGCAACTAAATTTAAAATAGGTTTAGATTAATCCTTATATGAGAGGCCTACATTGGGTTGCCACAGAAAATGAAAGTTGGCAGGGCATTTGTCATTGTTTTATGAAAACTCACTTCCTTATGAATGCACTTAATTTCTCTTTCTATATATAACAATAATAGCTAATCCAATGAGGCGAGGATGGTGAACTTTTATAGAACCAAGTTGTTAGGAAAATAATATTTATTTTTCATTTTCTATTTTGTTGAATAGAACTTTTATTGATTATATACCAGGACTATTCTGTATGGAAATTGGTTTGAACTAGATTTTAATGGTTAGGAGAGGTTTGGAAAGTTAATTAAACAAACAAAAAAAGATCTTGACAGTTGGCACTATGAGGTAGTAGGAACGAATTTCAGTTGTGAGGTGAGGCAAATTTGATGGTTAAAAGTTGTAGTGAGTTAGCCATTAGAGAGACACAAATCAAAACTACAATAAGGAAATATCTCACCAGCAGTAATTTGTTGTTGTTGTTGTGTTGTTGTTACATGCCGTTGAGTCGGACCCGACTCATAGCGACCCCTCCTTGGGTTTCCGAAGCAATATCACTACGGAAGTAGATTGCGGAAATAGTACTGATCAAAAATGCAGAAAACAACAACTGCTGATGAGGGTGTGGAGAGATTGGAACACTTATACACTACTGGTGGGACTATAAAACAGTAGAATCACTATGGAAAATGTTATGGAACTTCATTAAAAACCTAGAAATAGAAATACCATATGATCCAGCAATACCACTCCTAAGTATTTACCCTAGAGGAATGAGAGCTGTGACATGAATAGTCACACCCACACTCATGCTCTTTGAAGAATTATTCATAATAGCAAAAAAGATGGAAACAACTTCATTGCTCATCAATGGATGAATAGATAAACAAATTATGAAATGTTCATACTACGTATGTAAAATGCAACAATAATGAGCAACAGTGAATCCAAATCCCTGAAACATCTCACAACATGGATGGATCTGGAGGACTTTAAGCTGAGTAAAAGTGAAATAAGTCAATTATAAAAGGACAAATATTGTATGAGACCACTATTATAAAAAGTATAAAACAGGTTTACACAGAAAAAGAAATATTCTTTGATGATTACCAGGAATGGGAGGGGGAGGGAGGGATACTCACTGACTAGATAGCACATCTATCTGGCTTGTCTGAGTGTGGTGAGACTTACAACTAATTGATCACAGCCAATTATAGATTACTTAGGAGCTCTGGTGGCATAGTGCCTAAGGCATTTGACTGCTAACCAAAGGCTGGCGGTTCAAACCCACCAGCCACTCCTTGGAAGGAAGATTGGGCAATCTACTTCC
>NW_006921588.1:38569880-38570648 GCF_000298275.1 Orycteropus afer afer
CAACGACCAAAAACCAGAAGAATTGTGGGAGGATATCAAGAACATTATCCATGAAGAAAGCAAGAGATCACTAAAAAGATGAGAAAAGAAGAGAAACCAAAATGGATGACAGAAGAGACTCTGAAACTTGCCCTTGAGCGGGGAGTAGCTAAAGCAAATGGAAGAAATGACAAGATAAAGGAGCTGAACAGAAGATTTCAAAGAGTAGCTCGAGCAGACAAAACAAATTACTATAATAAAATGTGCAAAGACCTAGAGTCTGAAAGCCAAAAGGGAAGAACATGCTCAGCATTTCTTGAGCTGAAAGAATTGAATAAAAAATTTAAGCCTCGAGTTGCAATATTGAATGATTCTATGGGCAAAATATTGAATGATTCAGGAAACATCAAGAGAAGTTGGCAGGAATACACAGAGTCATTGTACCAAAAAGAACTGGTCAATCTTCATCCATTTCAGGAAGTGGCATATGATCTAGAACCAATGGTATTGCTGGAGGAAGTCAAAGCTGCAATGAAAGAATTGGCAAAAACAAGGCTCTGGGAATTGACAGAATACCCATTGAGATATTTCAACAAATGGATGCCCCATTGGAGGCACTCACTTTGTTATGCCAAGAGATTTGGAAGGCAGCTACCTGGCCAACTGACTGGAAGAGATTCATATCTGTACCCATTCCAAAGAAAGGTGATCCTACAGAATGTGGAAATTATAGAATAATATCATTAATATAGCACACAAGTAAGATCTTACTGAAGATAATTCAAAAAT
>NW_006921588.1:38571596-38572440 GCF_000298275.1 Orycteropus afer afer
TTTTTTCTGATTGATCCCTTCCAAAGAAGTATTCAGGTGTTTGTCTTCAATCTCATTAATTCTGTCTTCCATTGCATCAATTCTACTCCTTTGCCTATCCAATGTGTTATCTATTTCTGACAATTTAGTATTAATCTTCTGGATTTCTATTTGTAGATTTAGAATCATTTCTTATTTTTTCATTTATTTTGTCATTTTAATCTGTATTTTCTTCCAAAATTCTTCTAGGGTTTTTCCTGTGCTTTCTTTGGCCTGTCTCTCAATCCTTTGAAGATATCTAAATATAATTCTTTTGAATTCCTTATCAGAGAGTTCCAATGCTGCTTCTTCCTCAGGGATGTGCTCTGGGTCTATATCCTGCTTCCTTGTTTCTACCACTTTATTCTGCTTCTTTGTGTGAACTGTGATGGTCTGTTTTTTATGAGACATTGTGGCATTGTTGTATTTAGATCTCTGTTAACTGTTTGTGAAGAGTAGCCAAGGGTGAGTCAGGCTCTGCTTGGTGTTTTTTTTTTTATTTTTGGCCCATTAGTGGAGAGGGAGGTGGTGGCTCTTGCTCAGTAAGTGAAGTTGCAGGAGGTATGGGTGTAGTTCTGTCTTATGGGGACTGTTGCTGTCTCCCACTCAGTCAAAAATTACAATTATATAACCATCAAAAAACTAAAAGGACATGGACAAAAAAAATAAATAAATAAAACACCATGTAATCACACAGGAACAGTAACCCAAAAAAGAAAATAGGGAAAAAGAAGAAAAAACAAGAAAACCTGCAGTATCTGGGGATAGGGCACTAAGAGAAAAAAGATAGACAAGGAGAATAATGAAGAAAAAAATGGTAGAAATG
>NW_006921588.1:38572540-38580439 GCF_000298275.1 Orycteropus afer afer
GGTTCAAACCCACCAGCCACTCCTTGGAAGGAAGATTGGGCAATCTACTTCCATAGAGATACCACCTTGGAAACCCAAGGAGGGGTCACTATGAGTTGAATCGACTCAATGGCAGTGAGTTTGCTTTGGTTTATATAGCACATTTTAGTTCTGGTGAAGAGAAAGGCAATACACAATATGGGAGAAATCAGTACAACATGACCAAGGCAAAGGGAAATGCCTATAGGCACACACAAGTAAAGGACAACTACAGTAAATACTATAACAAAAATCCTGCAACAATAGTAATAACAAAAAATAATTTGTGAGTGGATACATAAGTAGATATGAAGCTAAACAGGTGTAGGAGGTCATACACTCACATGCATATAGGTATGGCTATAGATTTCTCTACATACATATTTCTATGTGCTGCATGTATATTCATATAAATCATAGAATACATAGGGGGCACCACCATGAAAACTTCTTAGCCATAACCAAAAATCTTGCAGAACTGACCTACTGGGCTTGAAGGCTAAGGGTAATAGTCTCCGGGGACATCTAGATCAATTGATATGACATAGTATATAGAGAAAATGTTCTACATTCTAGTTTGTAAGTAACATCCGTGATCTTAAAAGCTTGAAAGCAGCCATATAAGTTACAATTATCAGTCTTTTCCTGCTCAGAACAAAGAGGAATGAAGAAAACCAAAAATTCAAGGAAGCAATTAGTCCAAATGACTAATGACCTAGACAATCCACAACCTTCTCTAGACTGGGATCAAAAGAACTAGATAGTATCCAACTGGCTATTTGGAGCAGGGGCACAAGAGAAAGTCCCAGTTAGAACTGGAGAGAAAGGTAGAGCAAAACTCAAATTCATAAAAAAGACCATACTTACTAGTCTGATAGAGACTGGAGGAACCCTTGAGACTATTGCTCTAAGTCACTCTTCTAACATGGAACTGAAACTACTCCCAGAGGCCACCTCTCAACCAAATAATAGACTTTCCTATAAAATAAAAACATAACAACCATAAGGAATATGTTCCTTACAACAACCAACTGTACAAGACCAAAAAGGCATTTGCCCAAAACCAAAGATGAGAAGGCATGAAGGGTCAGGGAAATTGGATGAATGGAAATGGGGAACCCAGGGTGCAAAAACACGAACACAGTGACATATTGTAGTGATTGCAACTGATGTCTTGGAACAATTTCTGAGTAAAATATTGAATGAAAAACTAATTTTCTGTGTAAACTTTCACTCAGAACACAATAAAATGCCAAAAAAAGAAAAAAGAAGGAAGAGGAGAAAGATGAGAAGGAAGAAGAAGAAGGAGAAGAAGAAGTTGCAGCAAGTTGGAAAGATTTTGGGGTTGATCAAGTAAAACGATATGATGAAAGCATTGCATGACAAGCTGTTTATTAGGGACATATGCAGGGGGTGGTCCTCCACAACTGGAGGTCCCCCAGAGGTATGCCACTAGAAGGGGAAGAGGTGCTTTGGATGAACTCAAACAGCCAACCCTTCGTTAGTATATAGGCACTTAACAATTTGTGCCATCTAAGATCTGGGTCTAAATGACTAAAAATCTGCTTATTGGGCTGGTCTGAAACCAATTGGATGTGTACAGATTTGAATTTGGCACCAGTGGGCTTTCTGGGATAAGAGATCTCAGCTTGCTATGAAGAAGTAAAAAAGAAAAACCTGGAGTAATGCACAGAGACAATATTTAGCTAGTTTATATAACAAATTAAAACAGAAAATATTTGTTTGAGAAAAATAACTCATTAAGGTGAGGAAGTACAATTACCGTGCGTTCAGAAAGACAATTGAACTTGACATGTGCCTCTAACATATGTGAGCTTAGGCAAGTTACTTAAAATTCATGAACCTTTATTTTCTGATCTATGAAAGAAGATGATTATTAGGATTAAATTAGGGAATCTATGTAAAATACCTAGCCCCATATCTGTATACAGAAAATGTTCAATAAATATCAACTAATAATTATATTAGTGACACTTATCTCAATGGCACATAACAACAACAACAATCATAAAGATAATACCAAACAAAGAGAGAACTAAAGTGAGTTTGAGAGGAGTTCTCTGATTACATAAGTATATTCAGGATTAAGGAGCTCAGGTAGCGTAGTGCCTAAGGCACTTGACTGCTAACCAGAAGGCTGGTGGTTCAAACCCACCAGCCACTCCTCTGAAGGAAGGTTGGGCAATCTACTTCTGTAGTGATACCGCCTCAGAAACCCAAGGAGGGGTTGCTATGAGTTGGGTCCGACTCGATGGCACATAACAACAACAACAACATTCAGGATTAACACAATGGCTACATCAATGGGCTCCAGCATAATTACAATTGTAAGGATGGTGAAGGATCAGGCAATGTTTAGTTCTGCTGTACATAGGGTTGCTATGACTTGGAACAGACTCAACGGCACCTAACAACAGCAACAACAACACTCACATAAGCTTGCCAAAAAAAGCTTAAAGGTCCTGTAAATAATTTACATGATTTTATAATCGAGAAAAAGTGAGCCCAAGAAAACTGAGAACAATTTTCCCTTTAATTAGGCATTACAATTCATCCATTGCCTGTAGTGAAGCAAGGCGTCCGGAGAAGCATTAAAGTTTCTAAAATATTACCTGAACGTAGCTTCCAAATGTATGTAAGACACAGGAAGAAAGAAGATTTAGTGTACTTTTACTTAAATTGTCATTTCTTGACCATTTACTACGTCTCAGATGCTTTTCTCCATTACCTCTTTTAATCCTTAAAAAGACCTATTGAAGTAGGCTATACTGTCTTCCCCATTTTACAGGTGAGGGAACTGAAGTCCAGAAAGGTTTAGTGACTTGCTCTGGTCTTGTATCTGCCAAGTAGTAGAAGATATATTTGAGCCCAAATTTGATCTACTGTGTAGACAACAATATTAACCACTCTTCTATCTATTGGTAAAGCAAAAGATAATCCTCCAAAAAATATCCGTTTAGTAGGGCTATTCATACAGCTAATTCATACGTAGGTCAAAATAGCTGATGTAGACATTTTCTTGCAGACAGAATGCTTGATTTCTATTTTATTACATTGCAATGAAAGAATCTGACCAGGACTTTATGAATTATTGCCATCTGCCTCTTTCCTTTCTGTATAAAGTGTGCATAATTATACTTCAGCAAGATGTTTAGAAACTTAATTAATATTATTGGTTAGAGATCTTTAGATTAATGACCCAATTTTGCTTGTAATAAACACATCTGGACCTGTTTCAAAGAGCTCCCATGATTCTTAAAAGATGGGATCTTACTCATAATAATCTCAATTTCTTTTTAGTTATCATCATAATTAAATATTTGTTTTTGCACTGATTATATGTAAACATCTCAGTTAGGTACTGAGGGTTATAATATATAATTCCTGTCTTCAAAGAGCTTATAAAATATTTGGAAAGATTGGCTATTTCATTGTATATAAGATAACAATTGAGAACATTCAGATAATTGCAGCCATAATGAAATGTAAGCTGTTATGATGGAATAAATATGACATGTGGCTTGGTTATAGGAAGAAATATTCTTATTCAAAGAGTCATTATATATAAATTAACATTTTTAGAAAATGAGAGTGAAATACCATGTACTTATCATTAAAAGAAGAGAATATCACTTAATTTTTGATGTTTCATCTTTCTTAAACTATTCAATATGTGTGAATAAAAGTCACTAGCCTGGAATGTCACATCAGAGCAAGGCCATTCACTGTAAAATGAGTGATATGTCAACCAATGAGATTTTTATATTTGGCAAAGGGGTGGTGGAAAAAAAATTAAAAACAGGTGAAAATGAGAGTTAATTCCTTATGTGATGTTTACACAACATTGTGGTTTTATTTTAAATTAGGAACTTGAAAAAGGAGAATTAATAGGAGACTATTAACACAGATTGACACAGTGGTTGCAATAATGGATTCAAATACATAACAACAACATTAATGGGAGAAAAAAATATTACATGCAACCAGTACAGATATTTAGCAGATCCTGAGAATATTTACTCTGAAATATTTGTTTTCTAAAATTTTGAAGTAAATGTTCTAGACAAGTAATTTCACTACAAACAAGTTAGTAGGTTTTGCACTATTGTTCTAATTTGAATTCTATTTACAATAGAAAAATTGAAAAATAATTTGTTCAATTAATCCATTTCTGATATATGTACAGCAAAATAGCAACCTAGATGAGTCATTTAATTCTGTATACTTGAAAATGGCACTTAGGCCTAATATGAAGACCTTTATTTATTACCATTATTTTCTCAAATTCAAATAAATGGTGTAGTTTGAAGATTATGATCTCTTATACATTTATACATTGCTGCCAAATTACATATCTTACTTGGCAGCCATTGTACTTATGGTCTGCAACATGAAAATGTGCTATTAGTTAGATCATTGAATCAACTCCTCTACTGAGAAAGAAAATCATCCACAAGGAACACAAAGAAAACTAACCTGTCCATTGGGGCACATTTAATATGGGGATCCATTTCCAAGAGACACTATGAAGCAACTCAACATTGGTTACCCTTTTCTGGAATCTTTTAGCTCATGAAACAACTGGGCTCCCTTTCGCTTGAAGGGAGCAGGAGAGACACTTGTAAAATTATGATTTTGTGTAAATTTCTGTACAGCTTGTAACATCATGATAGAGTTTAGGGTCAGTGGAAAAGAGGAAGAGCCTTATTGAGATCGATTGAAACAGGCCTGCAACAACAGGCTTAAACACAGCAATGATGGTGAGGACAATGCAGGATCTGGCAGTGTTTTGTTCTGCTGCTCGCAGGGCCACTATGAGTTGGAACCAACTCAATGAAACCTAACAACTATCACAACACTTAATCACTTTATATATCATTCTTGTTTGCCTGTCTTTTCAGCCAGGATATGTGTTCCGAGAAAGCAAAGTTCGAATCTTATTCACATGTGTGTTCAGCACCTGGGACAGTTTCTGGCATGTTGTTGTTACTTGCTACCTACTTGACTGTGATTCATGATACAAAATGTACAAAACAATAAAACATTGCTCTGTCCTGCAGTATCCCCATGATAACGGATATGTCCAAGTCACTGTTGAGACCATAGTGTAGTGCCTTCCAACCTACAGGTACATACCCCAGTACCACCAATCTGTCAGTTTGTCATACTGTGGTGGTTTGCATGCTTCTAGGGTGCTGGAAGATGTGCCACCATTATTTCAATGCTAGCAGAGTCACTCATGGTGGATAGGTTTCAATGACCTTGCAGACTAAGACAGAATGAGAAAAAAATGCTTGGTGTTCTACTTTTGAAATTAACCAAAGAAAATTTTATGGATCACAATAAATTATTGTCTAATATGGTGCTGGAGAAAAATTGTAAGGGCACATTTATAAATGTTTGGAAGTATACTTTATTCCCTTTGATTCTATCCAATTCTGTTTCTATCTTTAAATAAATTGCTGCTTGGAAACAGCTACTGACTGTGAGATAATGGTTGGATATTGTTCGTGAACACATTCTTATCTTTTTATTCTAAAAGTATGAAATTTTTTACTTCATATATAATGTGGGAGCGCTGGTAGCATAGTGCCTAAGGCACTTGACTGCTAACCAGAAGGCTGGCGGTTCAAACCCACCAGCCACTCCTCGGAAGGAAGATGGGACAATCTACTTCCGTAGTGATACTGCCTTGGAAACCCAAGGAGGGGTCGCTATGAGTTGGGTCCGACTTGATGGCACACAGCAACAACATATATAATGTATTCCTTAATATATATGTTTATATTACATATTCTATAATATATAGAAGTAAATGTTTATATACTCTAATAAGCTTCATTGGAGCTCTGGTGGTGTAGCACCTAAGGCACTTGACTGCTAACCAGAAGGCTGGCGGTTCAAACCCACCAGCCTCTCCTCAGAAGGAAGGTTGGGCAATCTACTTTCATGGAGATACAGCCTCAGAAACCCAAGGAGGGGTCGCTATAAGTTGAGTCAACTCGACAGCAGTGAGTTAGGTTTTTTTTTTTATATGCTCTTTTCTAGTTTCATCTACACAGCAACCTCAAGATATTGTTAAACCATCTAAGGCAAAGCATTTTTCCCTCTTTGAGTTTGTCAAATATACTTCTATATATTATTCTGTAGATCATTCCTGGTATTACAGAAAAGAAAATGAGAGTTCTCTGTGTTTTATAAGAAGTGTTAAAACACAGCCATTAAACTAAAAAAAATAAGAGCAATGGCTAAATTCCAAGCAATAAAAAAGCTACATGCTTTGCATGATTTTTAATGGCTATATAGTAACAAGGAGGCCATTAAATTATGGTAATTTTAATATATTTGGGTTCCAATCTCCTTTGATTCTTTTATTATTATCCAAGACTAACACTAGTAATTTAGCATAATACAGTTTTCACTTCAAAATTTTGAATTTATTCTTCCTTCAAAACTTCAATTAAATCATGATTATCTTTTAGTTTCCTGTGGAAGTCTATTAACTCTGTCTCCAAATAATGTCAAAGAATCCTTGGTCTAGAAAAGACTTGAAAGTGTCCATTAGCTAAGCCCTTTACTTCCAGGTAAATTATGATCATGCTTATTTTTTAGATGTGACAGTGAAGCCCAAAATGATAACAAAGATAGGAAAACAAAGAGTAGAAATTAGATGCAATGAAACTCTCACCCACACACACCCCTTTTTTTTACATTTGAAATGTGACATTCAGTGAAATTCATCTTTTGGGTATAGTTTGGGTGCTCTAGTGCCACTCTAACAGAAAATACCAGAAATGTATGGCTTTAACAAACATTTAATGTCTTACAGTTTTGGAGGCTATAAGTTTGAGTCCAAAGTGTCAGCTCTAGGGGTTGGGTGAAAGCCCCTCAACCTTGGGCTTCAGCTCTGCCTCTTTTTCCCAGCCCATTGAAACTGGAGGCTTCTCTCAACTCAGGCAGCTGCTGGCTGCTGAGGCTGAAAAACCCAAGGTAGACAAATAAAATGGTACAGTCCCAAATTATCAAGCAACATGGCAGACCACTAATTCAAGTGCATTATCAGTCCTAAGATTGACAGACAACATGGCAAGCCATTGAAATGAAGACTAGGCCAAATGCAGAATCCAGATGTGTCAAAAGCTCTAGACCTTTCACAAAGCTGTATTTTTTTTTTTTTTAATTGTGATTTGGGTGAAAATTTACAGAGCAAATTTACTTTCCATACAGCAGTTCACGTACACTTTGTCTTATGACACTGACCACAATTTACCAAAATGCAACATCTCCCCTCCCACTTCCTCCCAATAGTTACCTCTTCCCTGTATCCATCCCTCCATGTGCTCCCACCCCCAAGCTTCCCCCTCTGTGGATAGGCAGCCCTTCTTTCTCCCATGATTGTTCTCTTCAAGGAGTATATCTACCTCAGGTAAATGTTCAACTCATGTTGTTGTTGTTGTTATGTGTCATTGAGTCGGCCCTGACTCATAGCAACTCCTCCTTGGGCTTCTGAGGCAGTATCACTATGGAAGTAGATTGCCCAGTCTTCCTTCTGAGGAGTGGCTGGTGGGTTTGAACTGCCAACCTTCTGGTTTCCAGTCAAGTGTTTTAGGGACTATGCTACAAGAGCTCCTGTTCAACTCATATACCTGTCTTTTGTTTGGCTGGAAGCCACTGGTGTGGGCTCAATTCCAGACCTGAAGAGTAGCTAGGAGCCATAGTCTCAGTGATTCTACCAGGCTCTATTGGACCAGCAAACCTGGTCCCCCTCCCCTTTTTTTTTCTCCAAATGATTTTGAGTTTGTTCCACATTGCTCTCCCTCTACCAAGGATCTCCTACATAGATCCCCTTCCAAGTGGATG
>NW_006921588.1:38587806-38590304 GCF_000298275.1 Orycteropus afer afer
AAGGCTCAGGGGTCCAGGATTATCTTCTGTGTCTGTGTTAATTGGTTTCCCTTTTCTTTGTTGAAGAGGGTCTGTGCAGTCTTTCTGCTTAGTCTGCCATCTTACCAGAACTAATTCCACAAAGCTGTATTCTTATATATTGAAAGTAGACCACATTCCCGTAAGACAGCTATACAGCTGCTCTAGTAGATTCCACCATGGAGTTGATTACCAGTCTCATCATGGGAAATAACTACATCCAGCTGCCCAGTCCCTCAAAACCAATCCCAACCAAGATGACACACAACTTAACTACCACAGGTATGCAAATCTTAACTTCCTCTCTGATTTCAAATACTCTCTTTTTTTGTTCAGGTACATGTGATATTTGGCCCCTGTTCTGGTTACGTTGACACACAAACATAACCACCACAGCCCCATACCATCATTCAAGGGCCCTGGCTATTTCTATCTAGTGCCTCTTCAATCCCTTAGGTTTTTTAAGTTTTCTTTTTGATTCTACTGTAAGAATGAAGAAGAAAGAAAATGGTAGAGTTTTTGTCTCCTCTAATTTATATTCCATCATTAAAGTTTCAAAAACATCTGTAATCAAGGCCTAGACATTTTAATTCCTCTTATTTTTATACTTTAGGTAATGCTTCTCAAGTGAAAGATTCTTAATCTTTCTTAACTGGTGATAATTCAAATGTTAATCTTCAAAGCCTTAGACATGTATTGTATCACTTGTAACCTGGGAGAAAACATTTAAAGAATTGACACCACCTCATAAATTCTTTTGGAAGCTTCATGTAATTTTGTCATTGATTGAAAGAAAAGTAGAAAAATCACTTCAGAATGGCATTAACAAAATATTTATCTATGGGATAATTATGGACAGTAAAATCTACGTAGTCTACTCATGCTGATTATGTGTTTATATTATGGTGGAAAAGAGAAATTACTGTGATGGTAAACTTAATGCTGAGAGTAGATTTACTTATACAAATGACTGACCTATGTCACTACTTTATATTTTAAATTAATTCTCAGATATTGACATTCGTTCTAATTCTAATAATAGTTTACTGTCATCATCTTTATAGTTACCACAATCTTAGTAATTTAGTTACCACAATGCAGTTGGGAGCTCTGGTAGAGTATTACTATAATTCTCTTCTTCCCATTGACTGTTTCTACTCAGTGGCTGAGACATGACCCTACTTAATGTACTCTATTCCAGAAGGAATAAGAACAGCCTATTTTATGTTTTATGTCAATTTGGAAGGAGCCATAGTAGTACAGTGGTTAAGCAATCTGTTGCTATCCTAAGGGTCGGAGGTTCAAAATCACCAGCCACTTCTGGGTAGAGAGATGTGGCAGTCTATGTCCATAAGGATTACAGCCTTGGAAAGCCTATGCGGGCAGTTCTGTTCTGTTTTTAAAGCATCACTGTAAGTCAGAAATCAATTCAAAGAGAACAAAGTTATACCCCTTTGGTAGTCTTATATAGCTTTGTGTATAGATTTCTACTCAATATACATGCTAATTATAACATGAACCCACATCAGTTTGACCTCCCTTACTTCTCAAGTGTTTTTTCCACTATCTATACTTCATTTCCTATGAATTGTTCTAATGTTCTTTAACTATCTCCATTGAAACACAGAGATCCTGGGCCTCTGCCTCTAAATTACTCTAATCTTTTACTCTGATCCATGGATTTTATGAGATATTGTGAGAATATGTCATGGATTTATGAGATAATTTAGCCACTCTGCAAAGATGGCAGATGCCCAAGAAAATTTAGAAGTAGATTGGTAAGGTTTAAGGTTCATTTCAAGACTTGATTAGGTCGCTAATGACTGAACAGATAAATATAAAACTCCTTAAGAGGTTCAGTTAGAAACACTCTGGTGTCCAGGCAGATCAGGAATGTACAATAGAAGCATGAGATTAGGTCAAACTCTGATCCCAGTGACCTTGGAACCAAACTATGCCATACCATCTCCTCTACTTAACTTACCCTGGGTTAGGCAAGCTTGCAAGAAGTGTAGCAGTTACAATGGAGTCTGGGATTGAGGGAGCAACACTAGTGGGAACATTTAATGAATTTCTTTTTCTTCTATAATTTTGACTTGTACTGTCGTCAATATTGGCTGCTGCTGGATGGAATACAGATAGGTGAGACCAGGAAAATAAAACCAAAAATGACAATAAACTGATGCTCATGTTTATTTTCACCTGAGTTAGAATTTCTCAGTAAGTCAGGATAACCTCAGTCATGTGGGTCACTGTATCTCATAGCATTTAGTAGAACATAGCCTATATATAACAAGACTCAGGTGATTAAAAGCAAAATTCCACTTGGTTTTATCCAATGATATATTTTTTTGTTGTTGTTGTTATGTGCCGTCGAGTCAGACCTGACTCATAGGGACCCCTCCTTGGGTTTCCGAGGCAGTATCACTATGGAAGTAGATTGCCCCATCTTTCTTCCGAGGAGTGGCTGGCGGGTTTGA
>NW_006921588.1:38590417-38591073 GCF_000298275.1 Orycteropus afer afer
GATGACAGTGGTAGCCAGGCACCATCTAGTTCTTCTGGTCTCATAGTCGTATAGGCTGCAGATTGGATGGTGTACCAGTCGCTAGGACTAATTGTACATGAATTTTGGTTTTCTTCATTCTTCTTTGCTCTAGATGAAGAGAGACCCACCATTGCACCTAGATGGCAGCTTGCTAGCTTTCAAGATCCCAGTCGGTACTCACCAAAGTAGGAGGTGGAACAATGTCCTGTATAGTATGTTATGCCAATTGAGCTTGATGTTCCCTGCGACTGTGGTCCCGAGCCCATAGGTTCAACTACTCGGTCTCTCTGGGTAACTGGCTGTGACCAAGCAGTGACTACAACCTTGCCCCTTGTCAGCTCTATTATACACCTGGGCATTCTGATCATTCACATAAACTTATAGGACCATTGTCTGCCAACCCTATACATGTTCCTGGATACACTCCCCACTTCAAAGACATACCTAATAGTTCAACCTGTCCACCCATCTATCTACCCATATACCCATGTTTGCCTTCACTGACAACACAGTACTGTATATGCAAAAGAGTTCATCTTTGTTGTCTGTACCTCCTATGTACCTCTCTATGTCTTTCTCTTAATGCCACCATATTGATCACTCACATTTGGTACACTGCCCTTCTCTTCACCCAA
>NW_006921588.1:38591173-38599931 GCF_000298275.1 Orycteropus afer afer
GAGGAGTGGCTGGCGGGTTTGAACCACCAGCCTTCTGGTTAGCAGTCAAGTGCCTTAGGCACTACACTACCAGATCTCCCAATGATATATTTACTATTGTGAAAAAGAAATACATATTTACTACTGTGAAAAAGAAATATCCCAGGGTTAATGACTTTTGGACATGGGGCATTGCTCACCAAACCACACTTCCGTCTGCCTATTTGTTCATTCCTGTGAGATCTGTGAGAACACACACACACATGCATACATATACATACATGCACACACACATACACACTTACCTTGGTATGTATCATCTTGATTGAATAACATAATGAACTGTATCTTCCACTTTTATGTTCCTCAGCACCTGTGATGCCTTGAACATCATGGATGCTTAAAAATGTTTAGGAAAGAAAATAATTTCATCAGTTTAAATGATTCCATGGGTCTCTGGGATTCCACAAAACAAGTATAATAGATATAGTACAAAATGACGCATTAAACATATTCATTTGCTATTAATGACAAGTATTCTAAATTGTATTCCTGAAACAAATTAGACTACTGAAAACAAAATATTAGTTGTACATTAACTTATTATACACAATCACTTTCACTTTGATATTTTCTCTGAATTTTTATTGAATTCATATTAAGAAACAAGCAGATAAATATTATTTCCACATTAGTTGTAAATCATTGTTGATGTCACCCTATTAGGTCCCAGATAAGAAATTTCTTTTAGAATCAATGAAAGAAAAGTATTTATCTCTTAAAAAATTAGCTTGCTTCTGTGATACATGTAAAAAATATATTCTGCTTTTAACCCTTGCTTCTAGGAAGCTCAGAATTAAAATTTGTTCAAATTACAGCATAAATATATTTGTATATTACTATATTTATTTCTTCTTCCTTCTTTATTCCCAATTTCCTGTTTTATTTTATTAATTTTATAACCATATGTCCTTTCACTAAGTTTGGGCCAATAATTTCAGTAAATTTGAACCAATTATTTCTGAAAGAGAGGAATTTAAAATAAAAAATAACTTATTAGACAGGTATATTGTTTTCTTTTACAAGCCACACATAATAGAAGTGTGTTGTGTTTTAGTAAGTTATTTTTGAATATGTTATATTATGTTAACAAATAAAATTTAATGATTCTTTAACCCAGAAACCAAACTCACTGCCATTGAGTTGATTCTGACTCATAGTGACCTCTATCGGGTTTCCAAGGCTATAAATCTCTACAGAAGTAGATTGTCTCATCTTCCTCCTATGGAGCAGCTGGGGGGTTTGAACTGCCAACTTTCTGGTTAGCAGCAAAATGCCTTCCTCACTGTGCCAAAAGTTTCTTTACACATTAATAAATCTCCTGACCTAAGGGGCTCATCCTACTGCACTGTATCAGATAATGTTTCTGGGCTATTCAAAAAGTTGCGCAGTAATATATCAGACAGTGTTTTTCTGCTATTTATAAGGTTTTCCCTGGCCATTTCTTTGAGCAGTGATAGCCTCTTCCTTCTTCCTAGTCTGTCTCAGTCTGTAAGCTGCATTGAAACCCATGCATTACGTGCAACCCTGCTGGCACTTGAAACACTGGTGGCACAGCCTCAAGCCTCACAGCAACACTCAAGCCACAACAGTATGACAAACTGACAGACAATTTTGTCATGCTTAGCTGTTCAAAACTTCTCTTCCCTCCCCTTACCTGGATCTCTGGTGTTGCTCTGCTCTGTTGTCCCCTCTCTTTCACCTGCTTTCCTGCCTGATGGCGGGTGGGGTTTGGGTCACTCCCCTTACCTGGATCTCTGGTTGCTGCTCTGTCAAAGATGAGGAAATTGAAGATTTTTATCAACTTCTACTGTCTGAAATTGACCAAGCATGCAATCAAGATGTGTTAATTATCTCTGATGACTGGAATGCAAAAGTTGGAAACAAAGAAGAATCACTGGTAGTTGGAATTTGGCCTTGGTGACAGAAATAATGGTGCAGATTGCATGATAGAATTTTGGAAGACCAATGACTTATTCATTGCAAATACATTTTTTCAACAACACAAATGGTGGCTATACATGTGGACTTCACCAGAGGGAATACACACGAATCAGATTGACTACATCTGCGGCAAGAGACAATGGAAAATCTCAATATCTTCAGCCAAAACAAGGCCAGGAGCTGCTTGTGGAACAGACCATCAACTGCTCATATGCAAGTTCAACTTGAAGTTGAAGATAATTAAAACAAGTCCATGAGAGCCAAAATATGATCTTGAATATATCCCTCCTGAATTTAGAGACCATCTAAAGAATAGATTTGATTCATTGAACACCAATGACAGAAAACCAGAAGAATTGTGGGATGACATCAAGAACATCATAAATGAAGAAAGCAAGCAGTCATTAAAAAGATGAGAAAATAAGAAAAGACCAAAATGGATGTCAGAAGAGACTCTGAAACTTGCCCTTGAATAGAGAGTAGCTAAAGCGAATGGGAGCTCTGGTAGCATAGTGGCTAAAGCACTTGACTGCTAACCAGAAGGCTGGTGGTTCAAACCCACCAGCCACTCCTCGGAAGGAAGGTTGGGCAATCCTACTTCCGTAGTGATACGGCCTCAGAAACCCAAGGAGGGGTCGCTATGAGTCGGGGCCGACTCGATGGCACATAACAACAACAACAACAAAGCAAATGGAAGAAATGACAAGATAAAAGAGCTGAACAGAAGATCAAAGAGCAGCTTGAGCAGAAAAGCCAGTTACTATAATGAAATGTGCAAAGATTTGGAGTTAGAACACCAAAAGGAAAAAACATGCTCAGCATTTCTCAAACTGAAAGAATTGAGGAAAATAATTAAGCCTCGAGTTGCAACATTGAATTCTATGGGCAAAATATTGAATGATGCAGGAAGCATCAAAAGAGGATGGAAGGAATACAGAGTCACTGTACCAAAAAGAACTGATTGATGTTCATCCATTTTGGGAGGTGGCATATGATTAAGAACCAATGGTATTGAAATAAGAAGTCAAAGCTGCACTGAAGGAATTGGTGAAGAACAAGCTTCCAGGAATTGATGGAACACCATTGAGATGTTTCAAAAAATGGATGCCCCACTGGAGGCACTAACTCTGTTATGCCAAAAGATTTAGAAGACAGCTGCCTGGCCAACTGACTGGAAGAGATCCATATTTGTAGCCATTCCCAAGAAAGGTGGTCCCACAGAACATGGAAATTATCAAACAATATCATTAATACCATATGCAAGTAAAATCTTATTGAAGATAATTCAAAAGTGGTTGAAGCAGTATATTGACAGAGAACTTTCAGAGGTGCAGGCTGGATTCAGAAGAGGATGTGGAATGAGGGATGATATTATTGTTGATGTCAGATGGATTTTGGCTCAAGGCAAAGAATACCAGAAAGATGTTTACTGGTGCTTTATTGACTATGCAAAAGCATTTGATTGTGTGGATCATAACAAATTGTGGATAACATTGAGAAGAATGGGAATTCCAGAACACTTATACTCATGAGGAATGTGTATATAGACCAGGAGGCTGTTGTTTGAACAGAACAAAGGGACACTGCATGGTTTAAAATCAAGAAGGGAGTGCATCAGGGTTGTATCCTTTCCCCATACTAATTCAATCTATATGCTGAGCAAATAATTTGAGAAGCTGGACGATATGAAAAAGAATGTGGCATCAGGATTGGAGAAAGAATCATTAACAACCTGGGATACGCTGACAACACAACTTTGCTTGCTGAAAGTGAGGATGACTTGAGACACTTACTGATGAATATTGAAGAATACTTTCTGCAGTATGGATTACATCTCAATATAAAGAAAACAAAAATTCTCACAACTGGACCTAGACGCAGCATCATGATAAATGGAGAAAAGATTGAAGTTTTCAATAACTTCATATTGCTTGGTTCTACAATTGATGAGAATGGAGGCAGCAGTGAGGACATCAGGAGTACAGCACTGGGCAAGTCGGCTGTAAAGGACCTCTTTCAAGTGCTGAGGAGCAAAGATGTCTCCTTGAGGACTAAGGTGTGCCTGACACAAGCCATAATATTTTCAATCACCTCCTATGCATGTGAGAGCTGGACAATGAATAAAGAAGATTGAAGAAGAATTGATGCTTCTGAGATGTGCTGCTGGCGAAGAGTGCTGAAAGTACCACGGACTGGTAAAAAAAAATAACAGATCTGTCCTAGAGGAAGTGCAGCCAGAATGTTCCTTGGAAGAGAGAATGGCCAGACTTCACCCCACATACTTTGGTCATGTTGTCAGACAGGACCATTCCCTGGAGAAGTGTGTCATGCTTGATAAGATGGAGGGTCAACGAAAGAGGGGAAGGCCCTCAACGAGATGGATTGACCCAGTGGCTGTGGGCGATGGACTCAAGTATAGCAAGGATCACAGAGCTGGCGCAGGACTGGACAGTGTTTCGTTCTGCTGTGCATAGGGTCGCTATGAGTCAGGGACCAACCGACGGCACCTAACAACAGCAACAACAACAATATTTCTTTACACCAACTACATTATTTTAATAAAGTTAAAAAAAAAGACAAAATTCTGTTTTATTCCTGACAAAAAAACCTTAATACATTAGAGTATGTCTTTATGAACACCACACACATGCACACCCTCACCAACATCATTATGCATGAGTGAAAGGGTAGAGGTCCTTTCTTTAACTCGGAAACAACAATATCTGTTATTACCACTATCCAAGACAGTCAAGAGAAAAAAAAAACTTTAGGTACAACTATGGAAAAGGAGCTGTAAACATTATTATTTGTAATTTATACTGAAAAACCATTCAAACAACTCAATGAACTCTGTATGTAAATCTTACATGTTTGTCTGTAGGCTTAATCTAAAAGGTGAAAAATTAAAAAGTAAACAAACAACACTTGGTTTATTTTGTATACTTTTTAGTGCTCTGTTATGGTAGTTGATGATAAGCATTGTTGCAGCACCTTGTGGTTAATTTACATTCTAAATTTGCACCATCCACCACCATTACATCCACTCCTCAGAGAATCTGTTATCCCTTTCACTGTTTTCCATTTTTCTGGTGCTTACTACATGTCTTTAAGTAATATACTTAACTGATCCATTTCTTGATTGGTCTACCTTAGATATTATTGACTACTACCTATCATAATGGATGATAATTATTTATACTACACTTTCTTTCCCACATTCTACTAATGCAGACATGTCACTATTTTTGATTTAGTAATAGCTTCCCACTACAATTTTAAATAATATATTTACAACTGTGTGTGTGTTCAGTCAACAATAGTAGAATCCTTTGATTCCCTTAAGAATATATTGGTTGCCATGGTCTTTCTATCTCCTTGACTACTTATGTTTAGACTTCTGTCTTCTGTACATTTATTTTTATATTTGCCAAGTTTAATAGCATTTACGCTTATCGTATAAGCGAGTTCATGTGCAATTGCTTGTACCTGTGCATTGTGTCATTACTAGCAGGATGTTTAATGTGTTAACCATGATTATTTCTGATACTGATATTTCATATATTTTTCACTTGATGATTTGAAGGAAGATATTCAGCAGAATAATTGAGGTAGAATTAGAAGAAATAAAAGAACTATATGAGCCCTGGTAGCAGGGTGGTTAAATGTTCAGCTGCCAACTGAAACGTTAGTGGTTCCAACCCATCCAACAGCTCTGTTGGATAAAAAAGACCTTGTGATCTGCTGTTGTAAAGATTATAACCTACAAAACTCTTTTGGGCAGTTCTTCTCCTTCCCCTGGGGTGGCCAGGGCTCGAAAATCACCTAACTCAACAGAACCTGACAACAACCTGACTGTAACTCACAAGAGCGATTTGATGAGGTGTTCTTGTCTCTATTGCCTAACATCCTGGGCATAGAGATAAGCATCAAGCATCAAAAATGAGTTTTTAAGTAAGCTATGAGAAGCAAGAGAATATGAAAATTTCCATGGACAATTTTGAGATTACAAATTTTTTTATGCCAATTCCTTTAAAAGATAAATGTTTTAAAATGTTAAAGACTTATAATGAAAAGTTCAAATAAGTTTAAATGTATTACATACCAAATTTTAGCATATGGCAACCTGTAAAAGTAGTTTAATAAATTTGAAAAGACAATGAAATATGGCTAGACAGCATCTAATGTATTGTGCAACCTTCACCTTAGCCATGTACTTTTCATCCATGCCTGATGGTTGGCCTTTCCTTTAATGCTCAGGACACTACACAATGTAGACCAAGATTCCTGTTCCAGTAACTCTTCTGGGTAGCAATCATACACTACTCTTATATTTCTTCTAAGTCTACCAAATTATTCTCATCAGTAGTTTCCTTTAATTATTGCTCATTGCTAATAAATTGAAGTACAATAATTTTTTAAATATTGACCTTGTATCTTGTAATGGTGTTAAACTTATTTGTTCAAGTTGCAACTGTGTAGATTACATTGATTTTTGCTTTATTTCTACACAGATAATTATATCATTTGCAAATTAATTACTTTTTCCTATCCAATCTGGGTGATTTTACAAAATTTTTTCCTTATTCCTTTTTTTCTTGACATTAGCAATGGCTACAACATCTTGTACCATGTTGAATAGAAGTGAGTAGAAGTGGTGAGAGAAACCTCCTTGTTTTGATCCAGTTCTTATTGAGAAAGAATTATGTATTTCAGAATTAAATGTCACGTAGGTTGTAGGGTTTTTTGTAGATATCATTTAAGATGTGGAGGAAATTTTTTTCCATTCCTATTTTGCTAATTTTCCCAAGGAATATTGAAGGTGTGTTTTCTTTCTCCTAGTATCCATTGTGGATGATGATAACTCTGATGCCAGCCTGTTGTTTTGTTAGGTGTCATCTGGTCAGCTTTGACTCATAGTGATCCAACGTGCAACAGAATAAATCACTCCGCTTCTGTGCCAACCTCACAATCCTTGCTGTACCTGAGCCCTTCGTTGTAGTCATGTGTCAATACATCTCGTTGAAGGTCTACTCCGTTTCTTCTGACCCTTTACTTTACCAAGAGTGATATCCTTTTCCTGGGACAGGTCCCTTCTGACCACATGACCAAAGTAGGTGAGACAAAGTCTGGCCATTCTGGCTTCCAAGGAGCATTCTGGCTGTACTTCTTCCAGGACAGATCTGTTAGTTCTTCTGGCAGTCCATGGTACTTTCAGCATTCTTTGCCAACACCACAACTCAAAAGCATCACCTCTTCTTTGGTCTTCCTTATTCATTGTCCAGTTACATTAAGAGAACAATGTTTCTTTTTCAATTTTTTGTTCTGCGTTGGGAAGTTTGCAATGGCATTTCTAGTGATGACTCTTTTTTCATTAGTTATGATGAACAATTAACGAACCTTTTCAGTTTAAAGACTTGTACTCTATGACTCTGGGAAATTCTTAGCCAATTGTTCTTTAATTGCTTCTTCTTATTTCTGCTGTTATTGCTTTATGGGATTTCTAATATCTATAATGCCTAGACTAATCCTCTGTTCTTTTAAAAATAGTATTTCTCATATTTTCAGATTTTGGTGGTTGTTAATCTTCCTATTTTTCTCTTCAAACATTTCTATAAGACACTTTTTTCATTTTATTGTAGTGATAAGATTTTTATTCTTTGAAGTCTCTTTTTTCCTCTTCATGATTCCTTGTCATCTCAACCTGTTCCTTTTTATTGTCATAATATCTTCTTAAATCTTTCTGGTTTTACTATTTAGAGCTTAAAGCAAACCAGTATTAATTGGATTACCTCTGTCTTCTCAGACATTTCCATGTTGCAGGTTTCGGACACATGTCTGGAGATCTTTGGTAGATTGCTCATATTTAAGGAGGAAATGAGTAAAATCTTGCAGATGCCTTGGCAGGCCTCATGATAGAGGGAGTTGCCGATGAGGCAGCAGTGTCCTGGGCACATTTGCATTCCAGAATGGGACATTTTTTTCTCTGTGCTTTCAAGATCCACATCAGTTGCCCTAGCCTCCACAGATAGTTTGTTCACTTCCTTTGAAGTAGAACATTTGTTTTGTTCTTATTAGCTTCGTTCTCCCCTGGGAATTAAACATCTGGCTGCTAGAGTTCTATTTAAGGGGTGAGAGAAGTGGGACTTTGATTGTTATGTTTATTGACTTTCAATTAGTTCTCTTGAGTTCAACCTCTTGCTCATTTTTACCCTCAATCATACTATGCCCTTTCATATTTTAAATTTCCCTGGTGTATTGCTGGCCTAAAGGCAGTGTCAGGTTATCCAATAAGCAAGGTAAGCATGGGTTTACTTGTGCTTACTTACTGGTCTGTAGTGAAAATTTTCACATATTTTCACCATTTTTTAGAAAATTCTGCTTCTAGGTACAGCTGGCATCTGTCTCTCTCGCAAACCCACAACACCTTCCTACAGAATTAAAGCTTCTTTTCAAATTTACAATCCCTGACAGGGACAAGGATGGAGTACTCAGTACACAGTATAACTACAGGCTTACTTGTGCTTACTTAATAATGTGTAGGGAACATTTTCACATGTTTTGGAAACCATGTGAAATTGTTCTCTTCTAATTAGTTATCCGCCCCTGCCTCAGAACGAATTTAAACAGTGATGATGATTATTATTATTGTCCCACTTCATGTGTTTCCAGTTACCTATCTGTTCTCCACCTTTCAGGAATGTGTGGACTTTTTTTTTTTTTAATCAACTCATATACTTGAAACCCATTTTGTTTTTATTATGATTTTTTTTTTTTT
>NW_006921588.1:38608451-38645596 GCF_000298275.1 Orycteropus afer afer
GGGGTCCAAGATTATCTTCTGTGTCTGTGTTAATTGGTTTCCCTTTTCTTTGTTGAAGAGGGTCTGTGCAATCCTTCTGCCTAGTCCGCCATCTTGCCGGAACCCCCTTATTATGATGATTTTATGCTTTTAAAATTTTATTTACTATAATTTTAATTTAATTTTGGCTGGGTGAAGAAATAATTGTTTGCAGCAAATTAGCCATCTGGATACAAAGACCATAGATTTGTACTTCTAAAAGATTATGCTTACAGCACAAAGGAGAATGAATTGAAGATGCAAAGAAATCTGATAGAAGCTATTTTGGTAATTTAAGGAAAGAGTGATAAGGGCTGAATGATACAGTGACAATGAGCACAGAGAGGAAAGGAGAGTTCTAGAAATTAAGGAGCTAGAATAGATGAGACATAATGTCAAATTAGATGGAAGAATGTATTAGTTTTCTCTTGCTGCCATAACAAATCACCACAAATTTGCTAACTAAAACAATATCTGCTTATTATATCACAGTTATATAAGTTGGAAATCTGGTAGGTTGTACTGAGTTCTTTCATTTGAGTCTCAAGGCCCAAATCAAGGTTTCCACAGAGCCGGGTGCTCTAGGGGAGAACTGTTTCCAGATTCATCAATGCTGCTTTCCAGATATAGTTCTATATGGTTATAGGACTGAGGTCCTGATTTGCTTGTTGAGGAATGTCCTTAGCTCCTAGCAGCCTTTCTCTGTCCTTATATCTGTTGCTGTTGTTGTTGTTACGTGCCATCGAGTCAGACCCTCCTTGGGTTTCCAAGGCTGTATCACTACGGAAGTAGATTGCCCAACCTTCCTTCTGAGGAGTGGCTGGTGGGTGTGAACCACCAGCCTTCTGGTTAGCAGTCAAGTGCCTTAGGTACTATGCTGCCAGAGCTCCTGTCCTTATATTTAGCTCCTTGCATTTCATACTCAGTATATGCATGCCAAATTCTTACACTGTCTCATTTCTCTGACTGACTTGTCTGCCTTCCTCTTCCATTTTTAAGGGCTTGTATTACTAGATTGGTCCTACCTGGATCATCCAGGACAATCTACCTGGGTCAACTGATTAGTAACCTTAATTCCATCTTCAAAGTCCCTTCACAAAAGTATCTAGATTAGTGTTTGTGGTGGTTAAGTTTGTGGGTCAACTTGGCTGGGCCTGGCTTAGTGGCTGGGCAGCTGAATGTAGTTATTCTCCATAGTGAGATTGGTAATTAACTCCATTGTGGAATCTATTGGAGCAGCTGAGTAGCTGCTTTGGATATGTAGTCTGCTTCTTGTACATAAGAAATAGCTCGGAGAATGGTCTGCAGCTTATGGCACGCTTGAATCCTGCATGTAGCCATGTCGTTGTTCAGCAGCCTGCCATGCTCTGCCAACCTTAGGATTTTCAATGGACTTCAATTAATGGCCTGCCCTGTGGTTTAGCAACATCATGACTGTGCCTTTTTACTTGTCAACCTTGGCTTTGTCAGCCTCAGCAGCCAACAGCTGTCTGAGTGAAGAAGACCTTCCACCTTCAGTAGTCTGGAAGCAGTAGGCAGAGCTGAAGCCTAAGGTTGAGGGGCTTTCACCCAGCCCCTAGAGACTGGCACTTTGAACTCAGACTTAGAGCCTCCAAACTGTAAGAGAATAAATTCCTTTTTCTTCAAGCCATCCCATTTGTGGTATATTCCTGTCAGAATGGCACTAGGTAACCAGAACAGTGTTTGACTAAATAACAGAGCACTGGTATCTTGGGAGAATATCTC
Source organism: Orycteropus afer afer (assembly GCF_000298275.1). Lineage (NCBI taxonomy): Eukaryota > Metazoa > Chordata > Mammalia > Tubulidentata > Orycteropodidae > Orycteropus > Orycteropus afer. The sequence goes on from NW_006921588.1 coordinate 38,610,216, forward strand.
TAGAATAAAAAACAGAAAAAAGAGAACGTAGCTTCCATGTGTTTAACTTGGATGATGTCATTAATCAGATTCTTTATTATCTGTGCTTCAATTATCCTTCATCTCTCTCTCTCTTTCACACACACACACACACACATGCAATCAGCACTACAGTACAAGGAAGACACTTGTCAAATGCATAGTTTTAAATACAGGGTATATTAATAACCCTGACTCCCTACCCTTTTTTTTTTTTTCTCTATTAAACTAGGAAAGGAAAGCTACCATAGAAATCTAAGTGATATACAACTTTAAACTTAGTAACCAACTCAACGACTTCTTCTCATCCAGGTCCTGTCCTGAAGTTTCTTAGTTTTGTGTAACTAGAGGACTTATCTCAATCATAAAGCACTCTCAGAGCAAATTAAATTGGAAAGGAGAAAGAAGTGTGGATACCAGATTCAAATTCCTCCAGTAACCCACACCAAGCCTTTCTAAAGTCTCTTTCAGCTGTTAGAGAATTATCTACCAACCGTTTCACTCAGAGTTATGTATGCTATTCCTACCACAAGTTCTTTTATTTTTGTGTTCTCTACTTATCTCCAACACTACTACACATACCATTTAGAAACTATAAAACTACATTCCAGGGAGGATAAGCTGCAGAATGGAGGATGAAGAGGGGTGTATAAGAAGAGAAAAAGGAGAGGATATGTGCTTCCTTTTCTACATAGCTATAGAATTTCCTTTAAAAAAGAAACACCAAAACAAAAGTATGTTTACACAATCATGTAATTCAAGAATGTGGGTTGGTGTCAATATTGTTATAAACCCAGTCAAATAACATCATCTTAGCTTTGAAAATGGTTGAATAAACTTCTTTCTATAAACCAGATATTGTATTTGGTAAGCATATGAATAAAGCTTGCCCTTTCTTTAACAATAGTGTCTTTCCTTTTCATAGAGAACAAGTGTCTCTAAGGAACCTGCCCCCATGCCATGGCACAGCCCTCTCTGTGGACATGAGATTGCTATCTGCTGGATGTTTTTAACAGGGCTAATTAAGTTCATTCACAAATGCTCTTTAATAAAGATTCCACACTGAAATATCTCTAAACATGCACTAGGACACTATTATTGAAAAGTCTTTGTTTCTAATCACAATACCAGGGTGATAATTAAAGACATTACAAAGTGCCCTCGTGAGGGTAAGGATTAAGAACACCTCACTATCTGCTAAAACACTGCAAGGGGGTATACTTGGGGAAAAGTACTCTAACAGCACAAATCCTAGGAATGTTTTTGCAAAAAAGTCTATCATCCAGATACTATATTCTGAAATGCACTGATGTTTTGCTCCTTAAGCCATTTTTTCTTAATGCAGCTCAGAAAATAAATCCATGCAGATTATGTGTTAGAGCCTTCCTTTTAACTATCCTTCTGTTTATAATTAACAAGTGATTTCCCAGGATGAAAATGAACCCATTAGGTGTTTTGGCTGATCCTTTTATTATTATTATTATTATTATCATTAAAGGTACTATATAGGCATTGCTAAAAGCCATGTCTTGGGAGAGCTACTGCTGAAAAAAATCAGTGTGCTAGATTACACATAAATATTGCGAAGGCATTTCCAGAAAGATTACAATTAGGAAAATAAAATACATCTTAATTAGAATCTGTTATTGCATTTTACATGCCTAGTTTAAAGTCTTCTTGTCCTCAGTGTTTAAATAGCGGAATATTATTTTGATATCCAAGAATTTCAGACCAGGCTTTTACTCACATTCTCCACGAAGTTAATTTAAAAGTATGTTAACAGTGCATGAGGATTTAGTCAGGGAATCAAGATGTGAAATTTTGAACATATTTCTCCAAAGGTAGACTCTTCAAATTATGACTGTGAAAGTAATTTATTCCAGCCAAACACCCTTCCACATATTGTTAACAGCACTATGTGCTTCAACTCATTTAACAGCTTTTTAATTCAGTAGTTATTCAGATTTAATGCAGTCATTTCTTCATCATTTCACATTTAGTGATAAATGGTGCCAGAATTTATGATAAATTAAACTGCAAAAACCGTGCTAAAGTTATCTTAAGGGTTTAACATAAAAGGAATCAGCACCTATTTTGTTCAGAACAGCCACCTGAAAGTTCACGTGGCGAAAAGAGCTTCTTACTGGGTATAAACTATGGGATCTATTTGAAAGTTAAGTTTTAATTATACCTTTTCCTCACCATTTACCATTGGCAGTGGCCATCCAGCTGTGGCACTAGCAACACAGATGCTTTAAACTAGGGGTTCTTTCTTGTTTTAATATTGGTTTAACAAGTGGAAGAACATTCATGTTGAAGCTTTGATGAAAAATCCTTACATAACAAGCCATGAGATACAGGGGGCAACTTTTCAAAAGTTTGGTGAAGAGATGAGGCTTCAAGGGGCTATGTGGAAGAGATAAATTGGGCAGGGGCAAGTGGTGGGAGAGAGGAGAGGTGTAGTTGGACAGCCCTGCCAATTACCGGTCCTATTATCCTTTCTCCTTCCTCACTAATGCACTGGTTTTAACGGGTACCACATAGACAGACGGGCTGAATTCACAGGCCTCTTCCTTTCCTTCCTGCCCATAGGCACATTTTTAAAAATGGAAAAAAAAAATGTTATTCCTTGACTAAAATATTGTAAATGGTTTGTAGCCATTGACTCTACCCTTTCCCAGATATGTCAAAATGTATAAACTAACTTAATTAGATATTTTTTTCTTGCTCATCTATACTTCCAGACGGGCTAGCCTAGTTGCTTAGTCAAAGAAGGTGAACTCTATTAGTTCAGGGATCAGGACACAGTATGTAAATAAAAAACTCTGTCTTTAAGGTTAAAAACCTTCAGGTCGCTCCTGAAACTAATGAGAGACCAGGGAGAATCTATACAAAAATATCATCATTTGTACCTGAAGATATGTTTTGCTCCCCGCCCCACCCCCACACACATACAACCATTTTGGACACCATATTTGTGCCAATAAATCTATAGGCAAGATATTCGTGAGAGAGAGAGTGTTGCAACATGTGTTTCCTCATTTGCTGGAAGCATATCCTGCTCGGTTTTGAGGTTCATGAGGATGAATTTCCATGTCATTGCATGATTTCCTATTTGGTCTGAATTTATTCAGCCATTATGCGGTATTTTTTTATTGAGAACCTGTTGTATGAGAGACATTTGGGGAACAGAGATGAAAGACATGGTCCCTTTTCTAGAGGAACAACTGCTCTGGTACATAATAAGGAGGCATCAAAGCAAATCTGTCTTCACCTAACTGGAATGATTTACAAGTTGCGAATTGGGTTAGTGTTGAACTATCAAGAAAGATCATTTCCTTGATAGCTTTGAGGAAGATTTAGGTATTTTGGGAAAATAACCACAAATTCGTTAGCCTTACCGTTTACCTCTGCTCAGCCTCTTTTCTTACCACGTGTGTGTGCATCTCTGTGTGTGTCTATATGTTTATTTATCTCTGTCTGTTGCTTTTTCTATACTTTTAGCAACAAATAATATGTGCTATCTATGTGCCAGACTGCTAAGTACTTGATATGCCTCCTCATATTTATGGAAAGGAGAAGAATGCTGGGTCAGGAATCTGGGTGGCTTTGATCACAAAACTAGAAATAAATAACTTCACATGTCTATTTTGAAGCCTTCAAAATAAGAAATGTTTACTCAGAGGCCTCAGCTATAGCCATATCTTAAAGTTATAATTTCTGATGCTTTCCTAAGTGGTTCAAGAGGGTAAGATTATATCTATGTCCGTTAACTCTACTATTCTGTATGCTACGGATACCTGTTAAGAAGAAAGAGATTGAATAACAGACTAACTTTAAAAAATGAACTTCATTCTTAACAGATAGATTAAATTTGAGAACTAAAAATGTATAAGATATTTCTAAAACTCACAGCAACTGTATGAGTGGAGAAGCAACTTTTCTCAGATAGAAACTTTTTTTTTTTTAATTTCTTAGAAAATTTTGGAAAGGTATTTCTTTAGCCATCAATTTTTAATAAATGAGTATTTGGCCCGTAAGTAGTGTAATTTTAAGATCCTAAAATGTTTACATAATTTCTTTTGCTCAAATGAAAGCACCAATTTTAGGAACATTCATACACATTATTTACCAAGAAAACAGAACACTGAGGATTTCCTACTCATTAAATTGCCTACTGCACTCTCCAGTGCCACTTGCCCACCTTCTTGTTGTGTATGCTGCTTGTTATATTTTTCTGGGCTGTTTATTCCGCAAAGGGCAATTGCAAAAGAGTTAGAAGCATTTTTTAGCGCTAGGCCATTCTCTAGCTCAAGTTCATGCCCCTTGGTTCTCATATTTAACAGAAGCTCAGATAGCCTGCAGCATCTGTCCTTTTAGTTCCCTTCAGGATTGTGTACATTTCTTTGTCATATCGTCATTTCTCAAACCACAGAATTTCTTTAAATAGCAGCCCTCTCCCAGTAGGATTATGGAGGAACCATAATCCTGTATAACTTGAGGAATATTCCACTTCAAACTGCATTGTCCTAATTGATTAAATATTTGCACCATGTATTCTATTTATTGTGCTGCACTGTTAAAGATAACTAGAGTATAACCATGTTTGAGCAACAAAATAAAAGTGTATTAATTGTTTTTTCAGTTCATATTTGATTAGGGGGATCAATTTCATTGATTGGTTAATAACACAACCATCTATAAATAATCAAAATATAAAACAGTAAATTGGACACCTGAAAAAAGGCAAAAAACTGAAAAATTCAACTATTTGTTTATAAAAATTTGTACTTGCATATATTTTTAAATAGCACAATGTTGACATTCCAAATAAATAAATAAATAAATGCAGATATTTGACATAAATGAATAAGTCATAGTGTATGTTCCATCATTAAGGGCAGAAAACAAACAACAAAAAAAAAGAATTCCATAAACATTAAATTCACCTTATACCACTTCATCTGTTTTTAGGTTTAGAAAAATTGTCTATAAAGATAACAATTAGAAAAGAGCTTTATTAGTATAATATACTGTTTTGTGACTTAGGAATATTTGAATTTCACCAGATATTTAGATTTGAAAAGTCGATAAACTATTTTTGAATGTTGCTTTTATAATAACACATATGCACACATGCAATCTATGGAAGATTAGGCAATGTTTCACTTTTCATCTGAACGCTGTGATAGAGTACAATCAGATTTGAAGGCTGCTACTTTTTACATCTCCAGTGTTTCTTTTGGCATATTTGTAAATGGAGAATTCTTTTGAGATTCTTCTTGTTCAGTCTCTGTATTTTTTGTTCTTTCCTTTGCAATGAATTGCAAAATGCCATTTAACTTCAAGGTTTCTAATCATGCACCTGTACTGCTACCCACCTTTTTATCGGCTGCCTTTTCTTGTCTTTTTGTTTTACCAGCAAGATTCTCACCTTGCTGCACATTCTTTCAAGTTGGTCATCAATATATAAAGTAACAGAATCTTTCTAAGTCCTGATGCTTACTACACCATCCACTTATCACTTCTTTCCATTCTCAGAGGGAAGCTCTCTCTGAAATGTCTGAAGTGGCTGTTGATGGTGTCTTGACTGTTGTTATATAGAAGCCTTTTTTGAATACTATCATCTAAAGCTTCCTGAAGCTCAGTTAAGTATTGTCAGTCTGGATTACCATGTTTGTATTTCTTTGTCTCACACTCTGTCTTCCCCTCCTGACTTCTGTTCTCTATTCTCCCTTTCAAATTGTAACAATGAAGTTATTGGTAAAATTTCTTCTATAGGCACACAAAGATGTATCTGAAAAAAATCTGAATATGATTTTGTTTTGATTCCACATTCTAGTTTATGAAAATTATGATTGATGTTTGACCACCATCACCATTAAAAGTACATACACACATATGTGTGCATATATATGCATATTTATTTTTTTCTAGAATATGTAAATAGCAGATATTTCTGTATGCATATGTATGCATATGAATGTGTGTGTATATCTATCTATCTATCGATCTATCTATCGATCTATCTATATCTTCCCTTATAGGAAGTGTGTCTTTCTATTCAAAATTAGTTGTTGTTGTTGTTGTTGTTGTTATGTGCCGTTGAGTCGTACCCAACTCATAGCGACCCCTCCTTGGGTTTCTGAGACATAAGAGGGAGCTCTGGTAGCGTAGTGCTTAAGGCACTTGACTGCTAACCAGAAGGCTGGCGGTTCAAAACCCACCAGCCACTCCTCAGAAGGAAGATGGGACAATCTACTTCCGTAGTGATACTGCCTTGGAAACCCAAGGAGGGGTTGCTATGAGTCAGGTTTGACTCGATGGCACATAACAACAACATCACTACGGAAGTAGATTTCCCCATCTTCCTTCCGAGGAGTGGCTGATGAGTTCAAAATTAGTTAATTATCTCTAAAAACACAATATATAAAATTTATATGAGGTCTGGTGGCGTAGTGCCTAAGGCATTTGACTCCTAACCAGAAGGCTGGAGGTTCAAACCCAACAGCCAACTCCTCGGAAGGAAGGTTGGGCAATCTACTTCTGTAGTGATACTACCTCGGAAACCCAAGAAGGGGTCGCTATGAGTTGGATCCGACTTGATGGCAGTGAGGTTTTTTTTTTTTTTTTTTTTAATATACGCATCATTCATGTCCTTTTTATTTTCAGTATATCTACAGAAGTAGATTGCCCAATCTTCCTTTGAAGGAGTGGCTGGTGGGTTTGAACCACCAGCCTTCTGGTTAGCAGTCAAATGCCTTAGGCACTATGCCACCAGAGCTCCTAGATAGATAGATGGATGGATGGATGGATGGATAGATAGATAGATAGATATGCATTCAGCCCCCCCCCCCAGTGGTTATTTCTATCTTATATCTACAATTATGTATTTCAATACAGTTGTGTAACTACTGAAAATCTATTAACTTCTTTTCACAAACCCCAATAGAGCCATAATTGGGCTTGCAATATAACTCCCAAAATTTATAGAACACAGATGCATCATTTTCCCTTTAGTCTAGTTTTGGCTGAATTGTTTAAATAATCACGGAGTGAATAGAATTATTCCTCTTACAGCTTTCATTCCATAGCATTGTTTCATGAGGAAAGTCCAGGGTGGTGAAACAGGAAATATAAAGTTTACAGGGGGAAAATGTGTTGAGATTTTCTGGGAAGATGCTTTCATATAAAATAAGGCATTGATAGTCAATATTTTTTTTTGGTTCACATGACTTATTAATTTTTTGTTCATTTCATATGCTGAAGAAAATGGATCTTATTAACCATTTATTAACTCCTTATTTAAGTTGTCTGATGGACCAATATATACATTAAAGATGGAAATGACTATGTCTTTCAAGAAATGTACTTCCTCAGCACACAGTATCAAATCTACATCCTAGGATTAAAAGAGTTTTGGTGAGACTCATATGCCAATAGAACACAGGACTTAATCACTAAGGTTAAAATTTCCAGTGTTTTCAACTTTCAGTTTTATTTAGAGGTGTAGACAGGGAATAATAGGAAAATAAAATGAATAATATATAAATAAACAAATTTTAACTTAAAATTATTGAAATATGAAAATGTAATATAATAATTTTAAAAAATATTTTGTTTCATAACAGAATATTTGGTCACAAAACTATTCTTAGCTATAAAACTATTCTTAGCTATAAATAATTCTAAAACTCACAAAATACATCATATTCATAAGTTGAAAATTCAAATATGAAAGAATTTAATTAGGCACTTACAACTCATAAGTCTTAACCATGAATCCCAGACATTAAATTTAAGAACAGGAGTTAATCTTTTTAATGATATATGTACTTAAATGTTTTAACAAACTACAGAATTCAATGAACCAGCATTCCTTCACCCTGAATTCAGTAACAAGGAGCTCTAAATTGAAGGCCTACAAAATGGAGAAACCTGATGAGAAAAAAGTACAAGATATATATATATGTAAATATGTTGTTGTTATTTGCCATCGAGTCGGCCTGGACTCCTAGCAACCCCTCCTTGGGTTTCCGAGGCAGTTATCACTATGGAAGTAGGATTGCCCAACCTTCCTTCTGAGATATATAAATATACATATATACATAAATATACATATATATATATGTATATATATATATATATGTATGTATATATAGTGTGTGTTCATATGCCCATATATTTTTTATTCTTTTTTTCTTCTTTCATCTTGCAAATCTCTATACTATTATGAGGATTAGATAAAACTTTGGTTTACACTCTCTTTTAAGTTTTGGTTGCTAATACTGCCTCTAGGAGTGCTCTAAGCCCCCCCTATGTATAGTAGACATGTTGGAATTATGCTTCGTTCACTCTATGCTGTGAATTTTGGAGACTTTATGTAAGGGTTATGGAAAGAAATGAGTAATAGTGCATGAGAGAAACTGTATATAGAGAAAGGCTTCAGCCATGCTCTTTTATTAGGAACATTTGGTCTTGGAACATCAGAAGACCCTTAATTAAAATCTATTCCTCCTCATGGTGGAAGAATTTCCACATCAGGAGAATTGTCTGGCTTTCACAGGTCATTTAAAGATTTTTGCTTCCAGGTAGACTCCTGAGGGGAAGCCCTAAAAATTAAAATACACTTTTATCATCTCATAGGAAAAGTTGTAAATTGTGTATTGTGGTTTATAGTGAGTTATCTATAAATAATTATACATATACTTACAGGATTACTTTTTAATGAGACCAACTTGAGATTATGTGTTCCGGAATTGGTAGTTTCAATTCCAGAAGGGAAAAGCATTCATAATATTGCACCATCTTTATTGAAATTGAATGGCAAAAACAATGCTTATTGCAGCCCATGGGACAAAAATATTATTTACAGGAGACTATGTAATCATTTTAATTCCACTTTACCAAGACATTTACTTTGAAATTTTTTTCATGATAGAAAAGAGATGATTTAGATAAATAAGTGTATATGCTGGATATTTGAAGAAGTTACCTGTTGTGTACAAATATATTAAAATATATTTAGGCTTTTGAGATGATACTTTTGAATATAGGTATAAAGAAACATTTATCTGTTTTATTAAACCCTGTTAAAATTTCTTTAAATACTAGATTACAGTGTCAATGTTACTTACACGAATATTGTTCATGTTTTCCTCTCAACACAATTATATTAAATTTTAATGACATCAATAATATCTAACTGGTATCTGTAAGCTTGTGGAGAGCCTAAAGGTTTTATACAAATTTATATGTATAAAGCTCTCACTGATATACTTTGCCAGTAGATATTTTACCTTGAGTAGTCAGCTCTGCAAATCCCTTTCCACTAAAGATTAAAAACATCCTCCTATTACATCTAGAGATTTCTTTTTGTTATTCAAAGCCATGAATAAATTTAGGAAAAATGTATATGATTTTAATGCCTTAAACCAGAAAGCTTCCTTGATTCCTATTAAAAAATGGAATATTTAATGTTTTGCTTCTTCTGTGGTACTTTTTTGATATTGTAGCAAAGAACAAAAAAGAATTCTGAGAACATATAAAACAAAAAACTGTGTTTGAAGTATTATAATAAAACAACCTTCTTCCTTTAATGTTAAGTCCCTTTTTAATGAAGATCCTCTGGCAGCTCTTGAATGTATGACTAGTTTATATCATGGGATGAAGCTGTCTGTTCTGATGATTGACATGAGCCCACATTACAATGGGATTCTGAAAATTAGTCCATAGAGGTCCTTTTCAGGTACTTCTCAGACTGAGAGCTGCCCTCCAACTACAGTAGAGCCTTTTTAACCCCACTCATTGGTATTCTAATCTGGAAGTGCTGTCCTGCCTTTTAAATAACTCAGGCATTCATGCTGGTACCCCCCTTGACACATTACTTAGCCAAAGGATTCAAATGAGATTCAAGAAACACGCAGTACAGCACAAAGGGATTGGAATATGCACAATTAATAATCACACAGTTAATTCATTTTTAATGCAAGAAAGATATCTGAAATTTCACATTCAGATTTGTAACACAAAGTAGTAGCTGTCTACCTCCATTACATTTCCAAAATTTCAAAATATAGTCATGATCTCTAGGTAATTATCTTTATTTTAAGTGGAGTCTCCTAAAGGCATAACTTTAAGTAACATTAAGGTTATGACACAAATGGATGAAAATTGAAGATAGGACTTCCTTCATTCCATGTATTGTGCAAATAAATAAACATATCAAGACTTTTTAGAAGAGTGGGAAGAAGTTACATCTCTGATTGGGAAGAGTTGCTTTGGGGTTTGATTATCTTGGGCTATAACCAACCAACTACATAACACATTCCAATGATTTGTATTTCACATATTTTTCATTTCAAGAAGTATTCCTATATCCAGTGTTAAAGGTCTTGCTGCTCAGATTTGAGAAATGAATGTTACTGTTATTGCTGCTGTTAGGTACCGGTCACATGATTCCAACTCACAGCAATTCTATGTACAATAGAAAGAAACACTGCTCGGTTTTGTGACATCTTCTCAATAGTTCTCAATAGTTCTATGTTTGAGTCATTCTTGCAGCCACTGTGTCAGTTCATCATATTGAGGGTCTTCCTCTTTGTCATAGGCCTTCTACTTTACCAAGTATGATATCCTACTCCAGAGACTGGCCCTTCCTGATAATATGTCCAAAATACATGAGGTAAAGTCTTGTCACTCTCCCTTCTCAAGAGCATTCTGGCTCTATGTTGTGGTTGTTATTATTCTTGTTAGCTGTGATTGAGTTGTTCTGATTCATAGTGACCCTATGCACAGCAGAAGGAAACACTGGCAGGTCCCACACCAGCTCCACGACCCTTGCTATACTTGAGTCCATCACCACAGCCACTGTGTGAATCCATCTTGTTGAGGGTCTTCCCCTTCTTTGTCGACCCTCCACCTTACCAAGCATGACGTCTTTCTCCAGAGAATGGTACCTCCTGACGACATGACCAAAATAGGTGAGAAGTCAGGGCATTCTTGCTTCCAAGGAGCATTCCAGCTGCACTTCTTCCAGGATAGATTTGTTAGCTCTTCTACCAGTCCATGATACCCTCAACATTCCTTGCCAGCACCACAACTCAAAAGCATCCACTCTTCTTCAGTCATCCTTATTCATTGTCCAGCTCTCACATGCATATGAGAAGATTGAAAATATCATGGCTTGTGTCAGGTGCACCTTACTGCTCAAGGAGCCATCTTTGCTCCTCAGTGCTTGAAAGAGGTCCTTTGCCACCAACTTGCCCAGTGCTTTACGTCCTGATGTCCTGACTGCTGCTTCCATTTGCATTGATTTTAGAACCAAGCAATATGAAGGCTTTGAAAACGTCAATCTTTTCTCCATTTATTGTGATGCTGCTTATAGGGTGAGCTGTGAGGAGTTTTGCTTCCTTTATATTGAGATTATTCATACTGCAGACTATTGTTCAATCTTCATCAGTAAGTGCTTCAAGACATCCTCACTTTCAGCAAGCAAAGTTGTGTCATCAGCATATCACAAGTTGTTAATAATTCTTCCTCCATTCCTGATGCCATGTTCTTCTTCATATAGTCCAGGTTCTTGGATTATTTACTCCCTGTAGAGATTGAATAAGTATGGTGAAAGGATACAACCCTGACACATTACCTTCCTCATTTTAAACTATGCAGTGTCCCTTTGTTTTGTTCAAATGATAGCCTCCTGTACATGTTCTCATGAGTACAATTAAGTGTTCTTGAATTCCAGTTCTTCTCAATGTTACACATAATTTGCTATGATCCACATCAAATGCTTTTGCATAGTCAATAAAACACAAGTAAACATCTTTCTGGTATTCTTTGCTTTGAGCCAAGATCCATTTCATATTAACAATGATATCCCTCATTCCACATCCTCTTCTGAGTCCTGCCTGCTCCTCTGGAAGTTCTCTGTCAATATACTGCTACAACCATTTTTGAATTATCTTCAGTAAGATTTTACTTGCATGCAATAGTAATGATATTGTTTGATAATTTCCACATTCTGTGGGATCACCTTTCTTTGGCATGGATACAAATATGGACCTCTTCCAGTCAGTTGGCCAGGTATCTGTCTTCCAAATCTCCTGGCATAGCTGAAATGCCTCCAGTGTGGCATCCACTTGTTGAAGCATCTCAATGGGTATTCCATCAATTCTTGGAGCCTTGTTTTTCTCCACTTCCTTCAATGCAGCTTCAATTTCTTCCTTCAATATCATTGGTTTTTGGTCATATGCTACCTCCTGGAATGGATAAACATCGACCAGTTCTTTTAGGTGCAGTGACTCTGTATATTCCCTCCATCTTCTTTTGATGTTTCCTGCATCATTCAATATATTGCCCATAGAATTTTTCAATATTGCAACTTGGACCTAGAATTTTTTCTTCAGTTTTTTCAGTTTGAGAAATGTTTAGCATGTTCCCTTTTGGTTTTCTAAATCCAAGTCTTTGCACATTTCATTATAGCAATTGGCTTTGTCTGCTCGAGCTGCTCTTTGAAATCTGTTGAGCTCTTTTATCTTGTCATTTCTTCCATTTGCTTTGGTTACTCTTCTTTCAAGGGTAAGTTTAAGAGTGCTTCTGACATCCATTTTTTTTTTCTTCCTTTCCTGTCTCTTCAATGACTTTTTGCTTTCTTCGTGGATGATATTCTTGATGTTATCTCACAATTCTTCTGGATTTTGGTTATTGGTGTTCAATGCATCAAATCTATTTTTTAGATGGTCTCTAAATTCAGGAGGGATAAAATTAAGGTCCTATTTTGGCTCTCGTGGACTTGTTTTAATTGTTTTCAATTTCATGGTGAACCTGCATATGAGCAGTTGATGGTCTGTTCCACCATTAGCTCCTGACCTTGTTTTGGCTGAAGATATTGAGCTTTTCCATTGCCTTTGCCACAGCTGTCATCAATCTTATGCCTGTGTACTCCATCTGGTGAAGTCCACATGTATAGCTGCCATTTGTGCTCTTGAAAAAAGGTATTTGCAATGAACAAATTGTTGATCTTGCAAAATTCTATTATGCAATCTTCGGTGTTATTTCTGTCACCAAAACTGAATTTTCCAGCTGCCGGTGAGTCTTCTTTGTTTCCAACATTTGCATTCCAGTCACCAGTGATAATTAACACATCCTGATTGCATGTTCGGTCAATTTCAGACTGCAGAAGTTGATAAAAAGCTTCAATTTCCTCATCTTTCGCTTTGGTGGTTGGTGCATAAATTTGCATAATAGTCATATTAACTGGTCTTCCTTATAGGCATATGGATATTATCCTATCACTGAAAGCACTGTACTTCAGGACAGATCTTGAAACATCCTTTGTGATGATGAATGCCACACCATTCCTCTTCAATTTGTCATTCCTGGCATAGTAGATCATATGGCTTGCTGATTTAAAATGGCCAAAACCAGTCCATTTCAGCTCACTAATGACTAGGATATCAATCTTTATACATTCCATTTCATTTTTAAAACCTCCAATTTTCCTAGATTCCTACTTCATACATTCCTTGTTCCGATTATTAATGGATGTTTGCAGTTCTTTCTCCTCAATTTGAGTCATGGTACGTCAGCAAATGGAGGTGCTGAAAGCTTTACTTTATCCACATCATTAAGGTTGGTTCTACTCTGATGAGGCAGCTCTTTTCCTGTCGTATTTTGCGTGCCTCCCAACCTAAGAGACTCGTCTTCCAGCACTGTGTCAGACAATGTCTCCAGGCTATTCATAAAGTTGTCCACTAATGTATCAGACAATGCTTCTCTGCCATTCACAAAGCTTTCCAATTCTTTGAGAAGTGGATGGTCTCCTCCTTCCTCCGAGTCTATCTCATCTGGAAGCTGGGGTGAACCTGTGCATCATGCGCAACACTGCTGCCATCTTAAACACTGGTGGCACAGCCTCCAGCCTCACAGAAACACCTAAGCCACCACAGTATGACAAACTGACAGACAAGTTCGTCTCCTGTAGCTGTTCAAAACCTCTCTGCCTGGCTTTACCTCCTTCCCACCTTGGGATGGTGTCTGTCTGTCTCCCTCTCCCCTTACCTAAGGGTTTTTGTTAGATGCTGACAAGTCAGTTCCAACCATAGTGACCATGTGTATACCAAAATGAAATGCTGTCCAATCCCGTGCCATCCCCACAGTTGCTATGTTTGAACCCATTGCTATATCCACTGTCTCAATCCATCTCACTCAGGGTCTTCCTGTTTTTCACAGATCCTCTACTTTACAAGGGAGCTCTTGACTTTACAAAGTATGATATACTTCTCCAGAGACTGATCTGTGCTGATAATATGTCCAAAGTATTTGAAAGCAAGTCTGGTTATCCATACTTCCAAAGAGTGTTCTGAATATATTTCATCCAAGACAGATTTACTCATTTTTATCACAGTCCACAAGACATTCAATATTCTTTGCCAACGTCACAATTGAAATGCATTCTTCAGTCTTGCTTGCTCATTGTCCAATTTTTGCAATGCATATGAGGCAATTGAAAATACTATGGTTTGGATCAGGTGCACCTTAGTCCTTAAGGTGACATATTTGTTTTTTTTAATACTTTAAAAAGGTCTTTTGTAACAGATTTGCCCAATGCAATAAGTCATTTGATTTCTTAACTGCTGCTTCCTAGTTGTTGATTGTGGATCCAAGTAAAATGAAATCATTGACAACTTCAGTCTTTTCTCTATTTACCATGATGTTGTTTATTGGGCCAGTTGTAAGGATTTTTGTTTTCCTTGTGTTGAGATGTAATTCATACTGAAGCCTGTAGTCTTTGATGTTCATCAATAAATGCTTTAAGTCCCTTCATTCTCAGCAAGCAAGGTTGTGTCATCTGCGTATTGTCGATTGTTAATGAGTCTTCCTCCAATCCTGACGCCTGATCCTTCTTTACATAATTTGTTGTTGTTGTTGTTGTTATGTGCCGTCGAGTCGGCCCCGACTCATAGCGACCCCTCCTTGGGTTTCCGAGGCAGTATCACTATGGAAGTAGGATTGCCCAACCTTCCTTCCGAGGAGTGGCTGGTGGGTTTGAACCGCCAGCCATCTGGTTACATAATTAGCTTCTTTGATTATTTACTTAACATACAGATTGAATAATATAATGGGAGGATACAATCCTGACACACACCTTTCCTGATTTTAAACCATATAGTATCCTCTTGTTCTGTTAGAACAACTGCCTCTCAGTCTATGTACACATTCCACATAAGCATAATTAAGTGTTCTGGGATTCCTACTTTTCACAAAGTTATCCATAATGTGTTATGATCCACACAGTGAAATGCCTTTGCATAGTCAACTAAAACACACGTAAACATCTTTCTGTTATGCTCTGCTTACAGCCAAGATCCACTTGAAATCAACAGTGATATCCCTCCTTCTATATACTCTTCTGAATCTGGCTTAAATTTCTGGTAGTCCCTTACTGATTTACTCCTACAACGGTTTTTTGTATTATCTTCACCAAAATTTGACTTGATTTTGATATTAATGATATTGTTTGATAATTTCCACATTCTTTGGGATCACCTCTCTTTGATGTGGGCACAAACATCAATCTCTTCCAGTCAGGTAGCTGTTTTCTAAATTTCTTGGTGTAGACCAGTGAGTGCTTCCAGTATTGCATCTAGTTGTTGAAACATCTTAATTGGTATTCCGTCAGTTCCTGGACCCTTGCTTTTTGCTAATACTTTTAACACAGTTTGAAGTTCTTCCTTCAGTACTGTTGGTTCTTGATTATATGAGATCTCCTGAAACAGTTGAAGTCAACAAATTCTTTTTGGTACAAGAACTCTGTGTATCCCTTCCATCTTCTTTTCATGCTTCCTGCATTGTTCAATATTCAGCTCACAGAATCCTTCAATATTGCAACTTGAGACTTGAATTTTTTTCTTCAGTTCTTTCAAATTGAAAAAAATCTCCATTATATTCTTCCCTTTCAGTTTTCTAACTCCAGGTCTTTGCACATTTCCTTATTTCCACTTTGACTCCTTGAGCCACCCTTTGAAATCTTCTGTTCAGCTTTTTTACTTCATCATTTCTTCCATTCACTTTAGCTGCTTTATGTTAAAGAACAATTTTCAGAGCATCTTTGACATCCATGTTTGTCTTTTCTTTCTTTCCTGTCTTTCAAGTGACCTTTTTTGCTCTCTTCATGTATGATATCTCTAATGTCTTCTCACAACTTGTCTTATCTTGGGTCATTAGCATTCAATATGTCAAATCTATTCTTGACATAGTTTCTCAATTCAGTTGGAATATAATCAAGGCCATACATTGGCTGTCATGGACTTGTTTTAATTTTCTTCACCTTCAACTTGAACTTGCCTGTGAGGAAATGATGGTCTGTTCTACATTCGGCCCTGGTTTTTCTCTTACTAATGCTATTGAGTTTCTCCGTCATCTCTTTCCACAGATGTAGTTGATTTTGTTGTTGTTGTTGTTATTTGCCATCGAGTCGGCCCTGACTCCTAGCGACCCCTCCTTGGGTTTCCGAGGCAGTTATCACTACGGAAGTAGGAATGCCCAATCTTCCTTCTGAGAAGTGGTTGGTGGGTTTGAACCACCAGCTTCCTGGTTAGCAGTCAAGTGCCTTAGGCACTATGCTACCAGAGCTCCCATAGTTGATTTAGCTCCTGTGAATTACATTCAGTCAGCTCCATGTGTATAGTCTGAAATTATGTTGTTGAGAAAATGTATTTGCAATGAGTAAATCATTGGTTCAGACTGCAGAAGTTGGTAAAGTACTCAATTTCTTCATCTTTGGCATTAATCGGTTATATATAAATTTGAATAATAGTCATATTTATTGGCCATCCTTGTTAACGTATAGATATTACACTATCATTGATAGTGTTGTATTTCAGGACAGATATTGAAATGTGCTTTTTTTTCTTCTTTTTATTGTGATTTGGGTGAAAATTTACAGAGCAAATAAACTTTCCATACAACAGTTCACATACAATTTGTCTCATGACATTGACCACAATTTACCACAATGCAACAGTTCCCCTCCTACTTCCTCCTGATAGTTACCTCTTCCCTGTGTCCATCCCCCCATGTACTCCTGCCCCCTAAGCTGTCTCCCTGTGCATAAGCAGCCTTTCTTTCTCCCATGCTTGTTCTCTCCAAGGAGTGTATCTACCTCAGATAAATGTTCAACTCATATGCCTGTCTATTGTTTGGCTGGAAGCCACTGGTGTGTGTTCAATTCCAGACCTGAAGGGCAGCTAGGGCCATAGTCTCAGTGGTTCCACCAGGCTCTATCAGGCCAGCAAAACTGCCCCCCCCCTTTTTTTTCCAAATGATTTTGAGTTTTGTTCCACATTGTTCTCCCTGTCTATCCAGAATCTCCTACATAGATCCTTTTCCAAGTGGTTGACAGTAGTAGATGGGCACCATCTAGTTCTTCTTGTCTCATAGTCATATAGGCTGCAGATCAGATGGTGTACCAGTCACTAGGACTAATTGTTTCCATGAATTTTTGGTTTTCTTCATTCTTCTTGGCTCTGGATGAGGAGAGACCCATCGTTGCATCTAGATGGCAGCTTGCAAGCCTTTAAGATACCAGTCACTACTCGTCACAGTTGGAGGTGGAACAATGTTTTGTGTAGTATGTTATGCCAATTGAGCTTGATGTCCTCTGTGACTATGGTCTCAAGCCAAAGATTCCACTACTCAGTCCCTCTGGGTAGCTTGCTATGACCAAGCAGTGACTATAACCTTGCCCCTTGTCAGCTCCATTATATACCTGGCAATTCAGATCATACACATAAAGTTATATGACCACTGTCTGCCAACCCTATGCATGTTCTTGGGTGCACTCCCCACTTCATAGACATACCTAATAGTTCAGCCTGTCCACCCGTCTATCCACCCATATACCCGTGTTTGCCTTCACAGACCACACCGTACTATATGAGCAAAAGGGTTCATCTTTGTTGTCTGTACTTCCCACGTATCTCTCTATGTCTTTCTCTTCCTCAATGCCACCATATTGATCACTCACATTTGGTACATTGACCTTCTCTTCACCCAAATCAAAACTTATCTCTATCTATCTAACAGTATTCCATCCCCTCCCCTCCCCCCCCTGTAACTAACAAAGAAAATGTCCTTCCATAGATAAGCGTTTCCTTGAGTTATGCAATAACAGATTAATACTGTATTTGTCCTTTTGTGATTGACTTATTTCACTCAGCATTATGTCCTCCAAGTTCGTCCACGTTATGCGGTGTTTTGCAGATTCTACATTACTCTTTAGCATTGCATAGTATTCCATTGTGTGTATGTACCATAGTTTGGATATCCATTCCTCAGTTGATGGACACCTAGGTTGTTTCCTTCTTTTGGCTATTGTAAATAGTGCCGTGATGAACACGGGTGTGCATACATCTGTTCTTGTCATGGCTCTCATTTCTTTAGGATATATACCTAGCAATGGAATAGCTGGGTCAAATGGTATTTCTGGTTCCAACTTTTGAAGGAATTGCCATACTGCTTTCCACAATGGTTGTACCAATTTACAGTCCCACCAGCAGTGTGTCAGAGTCCCAATCTCTCCACATCTTCACCAGCATTTGTTATTTTCTGTCTTGTTGAATTTTGCTACTAGTGCTGGAGCAAGATGGTATCTCATTGTTGTTTTGATTTGCATTTCTCTAATAGCTAGTGATAGTGAGCATTTCTTCATGTTTGTTAGCCGCTTGAACATCATCCTTGTTGAAGTGTCTATTCATGTCTTCTGCTCTTTTTTCAATTGGATTGTTTGTCTTTTTGTTATTGAGGTGTTGGAGCTTTCTATAAATTCTAGAGATAAGTCCCTTGTATGTCATTATCAAATATTTTTTCCCAATCTGTAGGTTTTCTTTTGACTCTTTTGGAGAAGTCTTTGGAAGCACATAAAAATTTAATTTTTAGAAGGTCCCAATCATCTGTTTTCTCTTCTGTTGTTTGTGCATTTTGAGTTATCCTTGAGAGTCTATTTATGCCATATATTAGGGCCCCCAAATTTGCCCCTAGTTTTTCCTTGAGGAACTCTATAGTTTTGGGTTTCACATTTAAATCTTTGATCCATCTAGAGTTCATTTTTGTGTATGGTGTGAGGTACATATCTTGTTTCATTTTTCTGCAAATGGATCTCCAGTTTTGCCAGCACTATTTATTCAACAAAGATTCTCTTCCTCATTTAATGGATTTTGACCCTTTGTCAAAGATCAGCTGACTATAGGTCGATGGATCTATTTCTGGGTTCTCAATTCTATTCCATTGGTCCGTGAATCTGTCATTAAACCGATACCAGGCAGTTTTGACTACCGTGGCTGTATAGTAGGTTTTGAGATCTGGCAGTGTGAGACCTCCTACTTCATTCTTCTTCTTCAATAGTGCTTTGCTTATCAGAGGTCTCTTTCCTTTCCATATAAAGTTAATGATTGTTTTTTCCATATCCCTAAAGAATGTTGATGGGATCTGGATTGGGGTTGTGAAATGTTCTTTTTGATGATGAATGTGATACCATTCCTCTTCAATTTGTTATTCCTAGCAGAGAAGACCTTATGTTTTTCCAAATCAAAATGGCCAATACCAGTCCATTTCTACTCACTAATGGCTATGATATTGATCTTTGTACATTGTCTTTGTTTTTTTTAACACCTCCAGTTTTCCTAAATTCATAATACTTCATACTTCCATTTTCTGATTATTAATGGTTGTTTCCAGTTGTTTTTTTCTCATCTTGAGTCTTGGCATATCAGCAAATGAAGGTCTTGAAAGCTTTACTCCATCTAGGTCATTAAGAGTGACTGTACTTTGAGGAGACAGTTTATCCTCAGCTATATTTTCAGTGACTTCTGACCAGAAAGGCTCATCTTCCAGAACTATTTCAGACAAGGTTCCACTGTTATTCATAAGGCTTTCACTGACCAATCTCTGGCTCTTTGGTTCATCATAATAACAATGTCCATGGAACTACAATAGACCTAAGATTTTAGAAAGACAATCAGGAAGACAACCAGCCACTGAATTAATACTTAGTTTCTAGACTCTATACAGGAGTTCTGGCAGCGTTTTGTTCCTTATTTTCTCTCACTCTATGCAGGACCTCTCATTGTGATCCCTTTCAGAGTGGTCAGTAGTGGTATGTGGGCACCATCTAGCTCTGGTCTCAAGTTCATGAAGGCTGGGGTTCACATGGTCCATTAGTCTTTTGGAGCAATTATTTTCTTGTGCCTTTTATTTTCTTCCCTCTTCTTTGCTCTGGATGGGTGACCAACAGTTATACCTTAGATGGCTGCTCACTTGCTTTTAAGACCTTAGTTGCTACTCACCAAAGTAGGATGTAGAACTTTGTGTTTGTGGACTATGTTATACCAAATGACTTTGATGTCCCCTGAGACTATAGCCCTGAGTCCCCAGGCCCAGAGATTCATTCTCTCAAGGTTTTTGGTTATGGCTAAGAAGTTGTCATAACTTTTCCCCTGATCTACTATTTTCATGGATATATCTGTAGCATATGTAAATGCATATGTAAAAATATTCTCTGTCAAACTACATATATTCATGGTTATAGTCCCATTCTCCTTCCCCCACTTGTTCAACTTCAGTGTCTATCTATATATCTACTTACTAATTATTGTTATTACTCTTATTGCAGGATTTGATCTGTAATAGTATTGCCTTTGGTCTTTAACTCTTGTGCTTTTCCCAGTGTCATCCTTCACCTTAATCATTTCCTGCTGATCTTTTCCCTAGTGTATATTACCTTTCCCTTCACCCAAGTTAATAAGTATCTATGCTTTAGCTAGTGATTTATGCTCCCTTCTCCTCCCACCCTGGTAATCTTCAAAGAATGTTTCTTTCTGTTTATAACCTTTTCTTGACTTTTTTACAGGAGTGCTCTCATACAGTGTTTGTTCTTTCACTCAGCATAACATCCTCTGGGTTCATCCATTTAATGAGGTGTTTCACAGATTCATCATTATTCTATAATGTTGCATAGTATTCCATTGTGTGTATGCACCATAGTTTGTTTATTCATTCATCCATTGGTGGGCACTCAGCTTATCTCCATCTTTTTGCTATTATGAATAATGCTGTGATAAACATGAGTATGAATACATCTATTTGCCTCATGGCTCTTAATTCTCTAGCATTTATACCTAGTAGTGGGATTGTTGGATCAAATGATATTTCTATTTCCAATATTTAAAGGAAGTGCCATAATGTTTTTCATAGTGGTTTCATCATTGTCCAGTATCACCAACAGTGCATGATGTTTCCAATCTCTCCTCACCCTCACCAGCATTTGTTGTTTTCTGAGCTTTACTATTAACTCTGGGTTAAGATGCTATCACATTGTTGTTTTGTCTTGCATCTCTCTAATGGTTAATGATTGAAAAAATTTCTTCATATGTTTCTTAGCCACCTGAATGTCTTCTTCACTGAAGTGTCTATTTATTCCTTCTGCTAATTTTTCAATTGTATTATTTGTGTTTTGGTTGTTTATGTGCTGAAATTTTGCATAAATTTTAGAGACTAGACCTTCATATGGCATGTCATTGCCAACTATTTTTTTCCTCAGTATCTAGATTTTAGTTCTCTTTTTACTCTTTTTGTGAAGTATTTTGATGTTTATAAATGTTTTGTTTTTATGAGTTCCCGGTCGTCTGTTTTTCCTTCTGCTGTTTGTGCATTTTTAGATATGTTTGATACTGTACTTAAGCCATATATTAAGGCCCATCAGTTTGCCTTATTTTTGTTTGATGATCTTTGTAGCTTTAGGTTTTACATTTAAGTCTTTGATCCTTCTTCAGTTAGTTTTTGTTTATGGTGAAAGATATATACTCTGGTATTTTTCTGCAGACAAATATCTACTTTTGCCATCACCATTTGTTCAAGAGACTATCTCTTTCCCATTTAATGGGTTTTGGCCATTTGTCAAAAATCAGCTGTCCATAAGTGCTATAATTTACTTCTGGGTTCTCAATTCTGTTCTGTTGTTCTATGTGTCTGTCACTGTACCAATACCAGGCTGTTTTGACTACCATAGCTGTATAGTAGTTTTGCAATCTGTTTTTGAAATGTAAAGGCAGTTTTCTTACTTTAATGCTGGCAACTGGAAGAGAAATAATGCCAACCATTTCTGTTTTCCTTTTTTCATCTATCATCTTATTCCTTTTTCTTCCTTCTCTTTCTTTATTTTCGTATTTGATTTGCAAATTACAAACATTGGTACATGACCTTAACCTGGGTCACTAATGCCAGTTTCCAAGCATGAGTAGATCTCGAGCTCCACATTACAATGAAAGATCATCTAGTCTTATTTGATGCCTTATTTTTACTAGTGTCCTGAAAGGTGAAATCATTCATACATAGGTAATTGCTCCAGTGAATTTTCTTGATCTGCATGCATGATTGTAATTTATAAATACCAATTGGGCAGTTTCTGGGAGAGGTTTTAAAAGAAAACGTTTTTAAAGTGTGGTTGACACATCGTGTTCCCAACTGATTATATTATTTACAATATTAATGAACCTGATATTCTTTCTCTCATCAAGGGCAACATTTAGGTTGTTTAATGCTCAGTAGTGTGACCAGTACATGTTTCTGCCTGGAAGAAGGTGGGGAAGGAAGGTTAGCTCTCTCTCTAATATGCTTTCCTCTGCAATGCTATGCACAACCCATATGGTGGTCTGGTGCACAGAGCTCCAATTAGGTCACAACTGTGAATGCCTAGAATACAAAGTTGAGAGATTATTAGGTACCAAACTCTCCATACAATATCCTTTAATAAATTGAAATGTTAGAAATAAGTTAATGGTAAGAATTTGTAACAAGAAGTATACAAACAAATACATTAGTTATATATTTCTGAAGATTATCCTTTTAAAAGTTGTTACCATTAGTGATTTACAAGGGAATAAAATAAATTAAAATCTCTTCTGCCAAAGTTTTCCCCTTACAGGCTATGTCAGGCCTAATGTCAAAAGATGCTATTTTATATTCATGAATCAGTGACCACTGGCACGTCTGTTGCCAAATATTCACAACTGGACATTTTAAAAAAAAAGTCTGTGGCCTCATCACATGGCTGGTCCATCTGGAAAGGAAATGAAAACATTACTCCAATGAATGCTATAAGACAAATTTAAATGCTATCCAGTGTGACTTTACCCTTTTCTTTTAGAAGGCATAAGCTATATAGGCCTCCCAAGTAAGACAAGAAAATAGAAATTGTGTTGCTTACCTGTAAAAGATTTGTGTTCCTTTTCTCAGTCTCTACTTAACCAAGTTACAGTTTTGTGATCTAAAAGTTTACCCATGTTGCTTCACCTATCCATATCTTAAGAGCACTTCCTAAAGAGCAAATTAGTGATATCTAGGGAGACAGAGTATTTGAGAGCAACGTCCTATCAAGTTGTAATATGGGACCTTCACTTTAAAGTGAAGACACATAGGAAGCCAATAGTGTTGTGGAGTTCTTTATAATAACAATTTCCTCTTTTTACTTACATAGGAAGAGTGTTGTTGTTGTTGTTGTTAGGTGCCATCGAGTTGTTTCTGACTCATAGCGACCCCATGCACAACAGAACGAAACAATACCTGATCCCACACCAGCTCCATGATCCCTGCTATACTTGAGCCCATAATCACAGCCACTATGTCAATCCATCTCGTTGAAGGCCTCCCCCTCTTTCGTTGACCCTCCAACCTACCAGCCATGACATCCTTCTCCAGGGAATGGTCCCTTCTGACAATATGACCAAAATAGGTGAGATGAAGTCTGACCATTCCCGCTTCCAAGGAGCATTTCAGGTGCACTTCCTCTGGGACAGATCTGTTAGTTCTTTTAGCAGTCCATGGTCCTTTCAGCATTCTTCACCAGCACCACATCTCAAAAGCATCAACTCTTCTTCAGTCTTCCTTATTCACTGTCCAGCTCTCACATGCATACGAGGCGATTGGAAATATCATGTCTTGTGTCAGGCGCATCTTAGTCCTCAAGGAGACATCCTTCCTCCTCAACACTTGAAACAGTTCCTTCGCGGTTGAACTTCCCAATGCTACACATCGTCTAATGTCCTGACTGCTGCTTCCATTGGCATCGATTGTAGAAACGAGCAACGTGAATTCTTTGACAACCTCAGTCTTCTCTCCATTTATTGTGATGCTGCTCATGGTCCAGTTGTGAGGATTTTTTCAGTATCTTCAATATCGAGAAGTAAACCATACTGCAGACTGTATTCTTCAAACTTCATCAGTAAGTGCCTCAAGTCATCCTCACTTTCAGCAAGCAAAGTTGTATCCTCTGTGTATATCAGGTTGTTAATGATTCTTCCTTCAATCCTGATGTCATGTTTTTCTTCATATAGTCCAGCTTCTCAGATTATTTACTCAGCATATAGATTGAATAAGTGTGGGGAAAGGATACAACCCTGACACACTCCCTTCTTGATTTTAAACCATGTAGTGTACCCTTGTTCCATTCAAACAACAGCCTCCTGGTCAAGGTACAGGTTCCTCATGTGTCAAGGGTTCAGGAGTTGTCATTCTTCTCAATGTTTTCCATAATTTGTCAGGATCCACACAATCAAATACTTTTGCATAGTCAATAAAACACAAGTAAACATCTTTCTGGTATTCTTTGTCTTGAGCCAAGATCCCTCTGACAGCAGCTATGATATCCCTTGTTCCATATCCTCTTCTGAATCTAGCTTGCACCTCTGGAAGTTCTCTGGCAATACACTGCTGCAAACGTTTCTGAATTATCTTCAGTAAGATCTTACTTGTGTGTGATATTAATGATATTGTTCTATAATTTGCACATTCTGTGGGATCACCTTTCTTTGGAATGGGCACAAATATGGATCTCTTCCAGTCAGTTTGGCCAGATAGCTGTCTTCCAAATATCTTGGCATAACCAAGTAAGTGCCTTCAATGGGGCGTCCATTTGTTGAAATATCTCAGTGGGTATACTGTCAATTCTCAGAGCCTTGTTCTTCACCAATTCCTTCATTGCAGCTTTGCCTTCAGTACCATTGGTCCTAGATCTTATGCCACTTCCTGAAATGGACGAAGATCGACCAGTTCTTTTTGGTACAGTGACTTTATGTATTCCAGCCATCTTCTCTTGATGTTTTCTGTATCATTCAATATTTTGCCTATAGAATCTCTCAATATTGCAACTCGAGGCTTAATTTTTTTCTTCAATTCTTTCAGTTTGAGAAATGCTGAGAGTGTTCTTCCATTTTGGTTTTCAAACTCCAGATCTTTGCACATTTCATTATAGTAATTGGTTTTGTCTGCTCGAGCTGCTCTTTGAAATCTTCTGGTCAGCTCCTTTATCTTGTCATTTCTTCCATTTGCTTTAGCTACTCTCCACTCAAGGGCAAGTTTGGTCTTCTCTTCTTTTCTCATCTTTTTAGTGATCTCTGGCTTTCTTCATGGATAATGTTCTTGATATCCTCCCACAATTCTTCTGGTTGTCAGTCGTTGGTGTTCAATGCATCAAATCTGTTCTTTAGATGATCTCTAAATTCAGGAGGGATATATTCACGATCATATTTTGGCTTTCTTGGATTTGTTTTAATTGCCTTTAGCTTCAAGTTGAACTTGCATATGAGCAGTTGATGGTCTGTTCCGCAACCAGCTCCTTGCCTGGTTTTGGCTGAAGAAATTGAGCTTTTCCACAGCCTCTTGCCACAGATGTAGTCAATCTGATTCCTGTGCATTCCATCTAGTGAAGTACACATGTAGAGCTGTCATTATCGTTGTTGAGAAAAGGTGTTTCCAATGAACAAGTCATTGGTCTTGCAAAATTCTACCATGTGAGTTCCAGCATTATTTCCATCACCAAGGCCAAATTTTCCAACTACCAGTGATTCTTCTTTGTTTCCAACTTTTGCATTCCAGTCACCAGTGATAATTAACACATCTTGATTGCGTGTTCAGTCAATTTCAGACTGCAGAAGTTGATAAAAATCTTCAGCTTCCTCATCTTTGGCTTTGGTAGTTGGTGCATAAATTTGAATAATATTTGTATTAATGGGTCTTCCTTGTAGGCATATGGATATTATCCTATCACTGACAGCTTTGTACTTCAGGACAGATCTCGAAACATCCTTTGTGATGATGAATGCCACGCCATTCCTCTTCAAACTGTCATTCCTGGCATAGTAGATCACATGGTTGTCTTACTCAAAGTGGCCAAAACCAGTCCATTTCAGCTGAGGATATCAAACTTTATGCATTCCATTTCATTTTTGACAGCTTCTGATTTTCCTAGATTCATACTTCATACATTCCATGTTCAAATGATTAATGGATGTCTGCAGCTGTTTCTCTTCAATTTGAGTGGTGCCACATCAGCAAATGAAGGTCTGGAAAGCTTTCTCTTTTTCATGATTAAGGCTCGGTTTACTCAGATGTTGCAGCTCTTTCCCAGTCCTATTTTGAGAGTCTTCTAACCTAACCAGACTATTCATAAAGTTGCACGGTAATGTATCAAACAATGTTTCTTTGCTATTCGTAAGGTTTTCCCTGGCCAATTCTTTGAGAAGTGGACAGCCTCTTCCTTCTTCCTAGTCTGTCTCAGTCTGTAAGCTGGGCTGAAATCTGTGCACCACGTGCATCCTGCTGGGTTTGAAATACCAGTGGCTCAGCCTCAAAACTCACATCAACACATCACCATGGTAGGGCAAACTGACAGACAAGTTTGTCTCCCTGTTGGAAACCTCTTGTACCACCCTTACCTGTGTCCCTGCAGCTGACTCCTCTTCCGTCCGGGTTCCTGGGCCTTTTAATCCCTTTTCTCCTGTTCTCCTGCCCTGCTGCTTTGGGTGTGCCTGGGTTCCCTCTCCTCACCTGGAAGAGTGAGTTGAAAGTAAATGGACCATTTTAATGCCAGATAAGGGAAGGAAACAAACAAAATTACTTGGAGTTTTCTAATTTTAATCTTTCTATCATTGGGGGAAAATATCTTTATATACAAAGTGATTACACTGCTTGTTTATATTGAGGTTAAGTACGGATTTTTTAAAAAAGCATATGCTGTTGTTGTTGTTGTTGTTGTTCTTATGTGCCGTGGAGTTGGACCTGACTCATAGTGACCCCTCCTTGGGTTCCTGAGGGGTTGTCACTACAGAAGTAGATTGCCCAACCTTCCTTCTGAGGAGTGGCTTTAAAAGCATAGCCTACCTAATTTACACAACACATTTAATAATGCATAGCTCACAAATGAGCTGGCTTCACTTACAGATTAGAAAAGATCCATATTATAATTAAATTAATTTGCAGATCTCTAACTGATGGAGGATTGCATAATGAAATAAGAATTTGTTACTACCATACTCCACATGATGATAGAAATTCAGTTTAGTACAGAAGACGAACATATCTGACTACAAAAACAGATTTTTTTTAGCTAGATGATATAAATTTGTTTGTCATTCTGTGCTATCTTGTCCTTTTTTCCTAAGTATTTTGTCCTCTGTTTATGTATTTACTAAATATAAGATGACTTAGGGAAAGTTCACAGGGGTTTAATTCCTTTTGTAATGAATATGGCAATTTCCTTCAAAGATTTCTAAGTATCCAAAAACTTTGGGGAAAATTGTGATAATTACTAACAGGAATTCAAAGAAAGAAGGAGAACAAATATAAGGTTACTCTCTCACACACACATACACACAAAACCACACTGCTGTCAACTCCAATTCAT
Organism: Orycteropus afer afer; assembly: GCF_000298275.1. Lineage (NCBI taxonomy): Eukaryota > Metazoa > Chordata > Mammalia > Tubulidentata > Orycteropodidae > Orycteropus > Orycteropus afer. The sequence goes on from NW_006921588.1 coordinate 38,637,970, forward strand.
AAGCAACCCTATTGGACAGAGTAGAACTGCTCCACAGGGTTTCCAACTTCCGTAGTGATACTGCCTCGGAAACCCAAGGAGGGGTCGCTATGAGTCGGGTTTGACTCGACGGCACATAACAACAACAACAACGTTTTTACAGAAGCAGACTGCCATATTTTTCTGTCTTGGGACAGCTGATGGTTTAAAACCATCAACCTTAAAGTTAGTAGCCAAACACTTTAAACACTGTGCCACCAGGACTCCATAAGGATATTAGAGAGAAATTCACCAAAGTGACCGAAAAAAAGAAATAATCTTTGTTTTTATTTGTCCATTGACCTACTCACTATTTTTCTCTGCAAAGTTCTAAATAAATTAGCCCATATGCTCAAATTCTCAAACGCTGACATATCTTCAGTATTGAACTATAAAGTGAAAGGATCTCTCTGTCAGGAATGGTTACAGGTAACAAGACATGGATTTGTAGTACACCATATAGAGCATAGTAACACCTTGACCATCCAGCCCTTCTCTGCAACTTGTTTGAAATCCCTGTTATCGTTAGTTTTATGGTTTAATGCAGTGTTATCAAAAGACCCCTATTACATAAGAAATATCAACAATTTACACTGCACTGACACACTAATCAAAATGAATAAATGCCATGTGGTTAGCAAAATAGTATACAACAGTATTTTTGAAAGGAACAAAATTGTATCAATAAATCTAAATTCATGTGATCTAATTTTTCTCATAATAAATAGCAATCATAGATAAAATGTAGGCATTTTAAAGTATTTTAACAGTGTTTTCTATTTGATTTGTAGCACACATGTTCATCGTAATTCCTTGTGCCTGCCTAAGCTTTGAGAGCTGATTTCTCATGTTATTTGACTATTGAGGTTGTATGCAATTGTTTGATTCATGTTTAGGTGATTGCAAATGTAAATGGCACATAAAAGGGTAAGTGTTATCTCTGGATTATCAAGACTTCTCTCTTAAAAGAAATTACATGTATTGCCTGTTGCTCATATTTAAAAATCACCTTGATTCAATGGCACACTTGGGTACAATTTCCATTCTCCCATTTTGGAGAGCTTTTTCACCATATTTTAAAACACACTTTAAAACACAAAATGAGATGATTTGGCCCATTTTGCTATGTATATAATTTAACCTTCAAAGTATTATGATCTATGGAGCAAACAGGTTAATAGGAAGGTTTTAAAAAGACATTTTTTCATCTGATGGGACATAATCGTTCCTAAGGAGCTGTTATGGTCCATTGTATAAATCCTTCAAATTCATGGACTATTGGCCCAAAACACAGTAATGGATCCTATAGAGCATTGAAAATCTATCATGTTAATATAGCTAGTGCATATGCAGAGTATGAAGTTTATTCTCTTTTCTGTGCTTTACAGGATTCGTATGTAATTCTTGTATTAACAGGCCAGATTCCTGTACCCCAGATAGGATGCTTTGCCAAGGCCTTTACATGCTGAATAAAAATTCTCTGGATTTGCACTGAAGCCAATGATAATAGCATATGCCTAGAAAACGCTGTCATGTCTAACAAAAATATTTGTTTATTCAGAATTCCCAGAGGAATCACAAACTTCACATTTGTAAAGCAAAAAAGAGTTGTGTTTTTTTTCTTTAACTTCTTACTTTACATACCAGCACCTGAAATCATTAAATTTTATCCAGCTAAGTGCCAAGGTACAGTCTTCTCATAATTCCTTTCATTAATATTGACAAGAATGCTTTTGTTCAGTACATATACATATATTTCCATCCCTAAAACCTGATGGACCATTTTGGAAAGTGTCAGAGGCTTTTCATCACAATGTTTTAGTTACTATTAGTATTACCCATCCTCCCCCTGGATACAGATAGCTGTAAAAACAAAGACATTAACAACACTTTTATTCGTCATTGAACACAATTCTACAACATCATGGAATCTTTGACCTTATTCTCTGTGTCTGTCTTTAGGAACACAGATCTAATAGAGACTAACAGGCTAGAGTCAAAACAAAGTATAATCAAGTCTGTAAGATCCTCCCCTCTCTCAACTCATAGGTCCTCTACTGGTAGTAGTTAATGAAGGAGTATTTCTACATGGTTTTAAACTAACTTGACAGTTGTCACTAGTGATGAAAGGATGTTTCCATGTGCATTAACAATGTTAACCCATTTCCATACATTTAGTACTATCATTAGTCACAGTACAAAGTCTGATAAGTTCTTTTCTTTTTTGTTTTTGTTTTTGAATTTACCATGTTGAGGGATTGGCAATTACTAATTTCTTCATTATCCTCTCCAGTGTCCTTTGTAGAGTATATCAAGTAATTCTGCAAGGAGTCAAGCAAAGCCAGCTCTCTTCCTAACATTCAGAATGCCCCTTTGTTGGCATTATCTAGGAATTACCAAGACAAAACAAAGGTATATCAAAAAAAGTTGTATTTCAGTATTGAAAATCTCATTCAGGTTCAGAGAGCTGAGCTTGCCTGGTGATTGATATTGACTGCTTCCTGGCATTTCCTCCAAGCAGGAGACAGATTCAGCAGGGTTTCAGACTGCACAAAAAAAAAAAAAAAAAACCTCACTGTTGACGAGTCCATTGCAACTGATAGCAACCCCTACTTGGGTTTCTGAGACAGTATTTCTATGAAAGTAGATTGCCCAATCTTTCTTTTGAGGAGAGGCTGGTGGATTTGAACCACCAGCCTTCTGGTTAGCAGTCAAATGCCTTAGGCACTATGCCACCAGAGCTCCCAGACTGAACATATTTGCCCTAATATTTTTCTATTTATTTATTGTTTCTTTTCTTTTATCTTTTCCATACTCAAAGTTGTTACTGGATCCCATATTCACTCCATCCAGGCCAGAATGGTGAACTCAGCACCTAATGTTGTGGCTCAATATCAAAACATTAAAAATCCACGTTAAATTTAATCCACTTCCTTATGCTATACATTCATCTAACATAGGGTTGTACTAAATTCATTTTCCTACTTAAGCCAGTTTGAATTGATTTGTTTGTTGTTTGCAACCAAAATTCCTAAGACATTCCTGACAAATTCACTCATAAATTGCCTTGCAGAAAAATGGAGCACATATCTGCTTATGGGGTAGAGAACCATCGTGCATTTAAACCACTCTTTTAGCAGTAGTATGGGATCAATAAAGTTTTCTTTAAAAAGTAAAAATAAGGTTGTAATTTTTAATGCTTAATCAAGACTCATCCTTAGGTTTCCTTACTAGATCATAAGGACCACGCTTGTATTAAGTGTTTGTGCATGTGGATGCTACTAAGTTGGCTGTTTTTCATTTATTGACCCAGCATGGTCACCTTTCATAATTTGTTTGTTCAGATCTGTCCAGATATTCCCATTCCTTATGTCAGGGCCTCAGGATTTTACCAGCAAAGGGCCTGATATTAACATAACACAACTGCCAATGTTTAGTAGTCAATTGTTTTGGAAGTTCAGCCACTCACACCAGTAAGTCCTCAGCTTGGTCCTCAGGCTTCCCTTTCTTCCCTTGTATTAACCAAAGAGACCTTCTGTTTTTATAACTTGCTGCTCCCCGTGAACTGTTCATTATTTCCCTCAGAGAATCAGTGGTGTTTGTGCTTGGCAGTAGATTTACCATCTCATAATCCTTGTAACTTCGACTTTCTTTCTACATCTTAAATGCTCTAATGCATTCTTTTCCACCAGGTAAAATTTTAACAATTGAACCACCACCTTGTCCTGAAGGCTGTCTGTGCTCCATCTCCTATTAGTGTTGGGTGCTTATGGTCATCTGGGTAGTGAGAAATGTTATTGTTGTTAGGTGTCATCAAGTCGGCTCTGACTCACAGTGACTCTATGTTGTTGTTGGGTGCTGTCAAGTTGTCTTTGACTCATAGTGACACTATGCACAGCAGAACGAAACACCCGCCAGACCTGCACCAGCTTAGAGATCCTTACTATACTTGAGCCCATTGCCACAGCCACTGCATCAATCCATCTTGTTGAGGGCCTTACCATCTTTCGTTGATCCTCCACCATACCAAGCATGACATCCTTCTCCAGGGAATGGTCCTTTCTGATACCATGACCAAAGTAGGTGAAACAAAGTCTGGCCATTCATGCTTCCAAGGAGTATTCCGGCTGCACTTCATCCAGGACAGCTCTTTTACTTCTTTTAACAGTCCATAGTACTTTCAGCATTCTTCACCAGAACCACAACTCAAAAGCATCAACTCTTCTTTGTTCTTCCTTATTTATTGACCATCTTTCACATGCATATGAGGCGATTGAAAATATCCTGGCTTGTGTCTGGTGCACCTTTGTCCTCAAGGAGACATCTTTGCTCCTCAGCACTTGAAAGATGTCCTTTACAGCCGACTTGCCCAGTGCTATACATCGTCTGATGTCTTGACTGCTGCTTCCATTGGCGTTGATTATAGAACCAAGCAATATGAAGTCTTTTACAACTTTAATCTTTTTTCCACTTATCGTGATGTTGTTTATAGGTCCAGTTGTGAAGATTTTTGTTTTTTTATATTGAGATGTAATCCATACTGCAGACTGTATTCTTCAATCTTCATTAGTAAGTGCTTCAAGTCATCCTCATTTTCAGCAAGCAAGGTTGTTTTGTCAGTGTATTGCAGGTTGTTAGTGATTCTTCCTCCAATCTTGATGCCATGTTCTTCATCATATAGCCCAGCTTCTTGAATTATTTGCTCAGCATATAGATCAAATATGTATGCGGAAGGGATAAAACCCTGGTTCACTCCCATCTTGATTTTAAACCATGCAGTGTCCCCTTGTTTTGTTCAAACGATACCCTCCTAGTCTATGTCCAGGTTCCTCATGAGTACAATTAAGTGTTCCGAAATTCCGATTCTTCTCAATGTTATCCACAATTTGTTATGATCCACACAATCAAATACTTTTACATAGTCAACAAAACACACATCTTTCTGGTATTCTTTGCTTTGAGCCAAGATCCATCTGACATAGCAATGATATCCCTTGTTCCACATCCTCTTCTGAATCCAGCTTGCACTTCTGAAACTTCTCTGTTGATATACTGCTGCAACAGTCTTTGAGTTATCTTCAGTAAGATTTTACCTGCGTGTAATATTAATGCTATTGTTCTATAATTTCCACATTCTGTGGGATCATGTGCCCGTACGTACAACATAGCAAAACACTGACTGGTCCTGTGCCATCCGCACAATCATTGCTATGCTTGAATCCATTATTGTACTCACTGTCAATTCACCTTGTTGAGTAACTTCAGTATTCTGAGTGTGTGACACAGCTTTCAAATCCCATATTATTGCCTACTTTCTCAGATCATTCACAGAACAAACTATCATTGCTTGAGTTCTCCAGAAACAGGTGGGGAAACAGTTTGGGATGCAAAATAATTTTTTAGGAACCAACACCAATTAAGCATGGAGGCAGATAGTATGATTTGGCAGAGGAAAAAGTCACTATGATGGAGACCTGACAAAGCCTAGGGCTGATTGACTGGGAGCTATGGAGCAAGTATTGCCTTTCTGAGTGTTCTGGATTGACCCAAGATACTTACACTTTCAATTTGTTCAGTCACTGAACAAAGGTAGGCTGCCCTAGGAATGGTGTAACCTTGCTCAAGAGGCTCTCTGCAGCTGAGGCAGACCCTAAGGAGTTGGCAGCTGAAGACAGCCAACTAACACCACTACCTACAGCTGGCCAGAAAGAAGGATGGCCTTCTTGAAGAAGGATCCAGTGGCACACCTCTGTGTCCACCACAGAGAAGATGTATGGGATGAAGCCAAAAGTTCAATCAAAGCAAATGAACAGCACATATTGCTTTCAGTAGTCAAGAAAGGGTGAAAACACATAAGCTAAAAATTTCATTCCTTATCTGTTTACCTGCCTTTTATCTATCTATCTATCTATCTATCATCAATTTATCTATTTTATATACCTATATATTATGTGAATAATAAAATAATTAACAGAGAGCAATGTGGAAAGAATGAGATGTTCAAATAATCATGTTAGCAACATTGACTATTTAGAAAAACAATCAATGGTGATACTTACTTTATATTAGTCATTCAAAATCTGAGGGGTTTAAATAATTAAATATTAAAAATCAACTATAAAATAAGGTATATTTTAATATATACCTGATATCACAATAGATTTTTAGCATTTGATCCAGTGTTGGGAGTAAGAATTTGCTAACAGTCCTTACTAGATATTATTTTAACTTTCTAAACATGAAGAAGTGTAAGTATTCAGAAATCAAATAAAAGGAAAACAGGTTCTACAATACTAATACAAGAAATTATGAAATCAAGGCATATTGAAGCTACACTGAGACTAGAGATCATACCTACTCTTATTTATTGACATGATTACGTTCCAAAGACCAAACCATTATCTGAAAACAGGTGTTATACAAAAATGGAAGATGACCACATCAAATCACAAAACGAAAGATGAGTACATCATTACATAACTGCCAAACCATTGAGAATCATAGCCTTGCTAAGTAGATGCATAAACTTACTATCACAGTGTTATCCTTTCCTCACACCCCAGCATTTGTTACTGCAGATGTATGTCATTAATGTGCAAAATAATTGGAGAGTGGATTTTTTACTATTGCTGTAAATGTGAAATGTTGGATAATGAGATAGTTGATAAGTGAGGAGTAGGTGTAGAATCTTCGTGACTGGTTTTATAGTTGTTAATTTTATCTTTAAAAGTTTCAAAATGAGGAAAAACTGAGTTTTTTTTTTTTTTTTTTTAAACAGGAGAAACCTAGAGTTTCTTGAACACCTGTCATGGGAGGCCACAGTATATATTGTCCTGAAGATAGAAATTCTTCCCCGCTTCCTCTCTTTCTTTTCTCTCTCATCTTTAAGTAGAGACACCTCTCACTAGAGTGAGAAACATTTCTAAACATCAAAGTTACATTAGAAATCAAAAATAAAATGTCAATTTATTTGAAGTCATCAACAAATTAAAAGAAAAACTAGAGAGATGGGTATGGCAAATGTGACAAATCAAGCGTAGTAATCTTACTACACAGTGAATTCTTCCACATTTATAAAAATTCCTAAAACCCACTATAAACTGGGAAGATATAAGCAATTAGTAATAAAGTATTTTATCTTCTTTTATTACTATCAAAACGTTTTAATTAAATATTCTATTTTATCGTAATAGTACAGCATAAGTAGTGTCAAATTTTGCTTCTATATTACTTTTCTGACATAGTTTCTATATTTTCACTAGAAGAATGAAAATCTACTATGATTCTGCTCTAAGGTAGTGTTGTGGCTGCTCTTATATTAATATTTAGATTTGCAGCATCTAGTGCTAGAGCAGACATTTATCTATTACATGTCTTACTTGATATAATTACGGACATGTATCATATATGCAAATCTAAATGGTCAAGAGTTGTTGTTGTTGTTGTTATGTGCCGTCAAGTCAAACCTGACTCATAGCGACCCCTCCTTGGGCTTCCGAGGCAGTATCACTACGGAAGTAGGATTGCCCAACCTTTCTTCCGAGGAGTGGCTGGTGGGTTTGAACCGCCAGCCGTCTGGTTAGCAGGCAAGTGTCTTAGCCACTATGCT
>NW_006921588.1:38645696-38648294 GCF_000298275.1 Orycteropus afer afer
TGGGGGGGTGGAAATTAGGATTTGAGTTATCCAGTGAATTTCTTATATACTACCTTGCATTTTGTATTTTAATTTTAATTTAATTTAATTTTTGTATGTGTTTGTGATAATGCAGTATTGTTCATATACTAGTATTTGTTTCTGTTGTCTATATCTTACGTGCACATTAGTGTCCTTCCTTTCCCCAATGTCATCATGCTGGTCACAGACTCTTGCCATATCATCCCTCCCCTCACCCAAACCAACATGTGACTCCCAACTAGTCTGAAATTCCCATCCCCAGTAACCTGAAAAGTGAATTTCCTTCCCTAAGTAAACCTTTCCTTGATGTTTTACAATAATGGGTTTATACAATATTTGCCCTTCTGCCAATGTGTTAAAATGTGTCATTTTGTATTTTTAGGCTTAGATTACTCCTGGAGAAAATTTGTCCTCTCAATTGCAAGATAATAGAAAATATAAATAAATAGTAGAACTACTAATAGCAAAAGTTCCCCTTTCTTATGTGTTATTGACATAGTTGGGAGCTCTGGTAGCATAGTGCCTAAGGCACTTGACTGCTAACCAGAAGGCTGGCGGTTCAAACCCACCAGCCACTCCTCGGAAGAAAGATTGGGCAATCCTACTTCCATAGTGATACTGCCTTGGAAACCCAAGGAGGGGTCGCTATGAGTCAGGGCCGACTCGACGGCATATAACAACAACAACAAATTGATATAGTTAGGTGCATAAGATGGGAGGAATGCCAGGAAGTCTTTAGACCACGGACTTGTTCACTTCGTTTATAAGGCTTATACTGTGCTCCTTTTATTTGTTGCCTCCTTACACACAGACACACAGATGCAGGTAAGGCATTTCCGATCCGGGCATAATGACAGTTCTCCTTTCAATTGCTTCTGAATGAGCTAGCTGTTTCTAAAACATGGCTCCTCGGCAGGACCCAGAAACTAAGCCTATAGGAATCTCTCCCCTGCGGGGCTGTGAGCACAAGCTCCTTCATCTTGGCCCTTTCCAGACTGTGGCTGTTGATCTTGTCAGCCTAATGCTCTGCTCAGAATTGTCTTCAGGATGTCATTTTCCACTGACTGCAAGGAGCTTACTTGCTGTTACTTATTTGGCAATAAGGTTGTAAGCACATTTTGCCTGTCAAGCATATGTATGATCAAAAAGGTGTGCCCCCTGCTCATTTATGTTCGTGCTGTAAATCTGCTTTCTGGCCTTAGAGCTGATCTCATCAGGAGTAAACCTGGAGCAGCGCTTCCAGACAGTTATATTGAGATTGTAACCCTGTGTGGCGTATTGGCCTTTTCTTTTGGTGAATCAGGGCATAAGCACTGTCTCAGCAGATTTAAACAGACAGTTATTGAGATCAACAAGATCTTCTTTTGCAAGATGTCCAGAAATTGCCCAGTTGAAATATTGAAAATAAGGTATGTTTATTGGCCTGGTATGAATCATTTTTGGTTGCTCTTTTCCTGCTCAGCATCTGTAAAAAAGGAAGTCTCACTAACAGAGAAAATATTGCTAGTTTATTGGTGAACAACCTTCAAAATGTCTCTTGACTCCTGACATCTGTTCTTGTAGATTTTGTCCTCAGAAGGTCAGAGGTTGGTGTCTGTGGTATTGCAGATTAGAATTCCTTTTGCTTTAGGTGGTATCTTTACACATGTCATCTTAGTTTGGCTGGAACTATGTTTTCCAGACTACCTTCCATGATGCTACAAGAGAAATTTGTGGAAGTCTTGGAAAGCAGAAGCAAAGGAGCAACTCTGAACATTGGTGCCAGGTTTTTTTTCCTGATTCTTTTACTCACCTTGCTGGCTTGGGGCTCACAGCTCCTTAAGCTTTGATAGCATCTCCTCCTTTAGTGGTTCTGAATCTCTTCCGGCCATGTGCATGGGCCACTCCATTGTGAAGAGCACCAACTTTTCCTGCAGGTCACCTGCATCATTGAATTTAGAGGCTGTGAGAGACAGACAGGAGTTCCAGTTTGTCCTTGCTCTCCTCCAATTCATGGCCATCAATAATTCGTATCTGTCTGCCCTGATGATTTTGTGCCTACTGCAAAAGACCTCTTTAAAGTTTTAAAAAGCAAAGGTGTCACTTTGATGACTAAGTTGCAGCTCACTCAAGCCATGATCTTTCCTACTGCTTCATAAGCATATGAAGGTCAACAATGAAAAAGGAAAACAAATCGATACATTCAAATTGTGGTGTTGGAAGATATATTGAATATATTGCAGGCTGCTAGAAGAACAGATGAATCAGTCTTAGAAGAAATACAATAAGAATGTGCCATAGAAGCAAGAACGGTGAGACTTTGTCTTGCTTACTTTAGATATATCACCAGGAAAGATCAACGTCTAGAAAAGGACCTAATGTTTGATAGTAGAACAATGAAACCCTCAGTGAGATGGATTGACACAACAGCTACAATAGACTCAAATACATTGGCAATTGTGAAGAGGGCACAGAACTGGGCAAGATTTCATTCTGTTACACCTACATTTACCATGAGTCAAAGCCGACTGGGTAGCAACCAGATGCAAGAGCAATGGCCTTACATAGATGGCTTAATCAGTGCCCATTGTTGTTGTT
>NW_006921588.1:38648394-38665249 GCF_000298275.1 Orycteropus afer afer
CGACCCCTCCTTGGGTTTCCGAGGCAGTATCACTACGGAAGTAGGATTGCCCAACCTTCCTTCCGAGGAGTGGCTGGTGGGTTTATAATCATGTCAAATTAAATTTCTATAACAAATATTTTATATTACATTGTGCATAGTATTATGTATCTCTAAAGAAATTGGTACACCGTGGTTGAGAGCTCTCTGGTCATCTATTCTGTGCATAGCAGCCAGAAAGGCAAACATTTACTCTTTTCCCATTCAATTGATGAATATGTATTTTCTTTCTTGATTGGGAAGATTGTAAGATTTTAATCCTTATGTGTTCATGTCCCTCTTGCACTCTTGTGCCTTTGGTTAAATAGAGACAGTAACTATTAGTCCCTTGGTGAACAAGATGCCAAACCACACACGACATCCACTTTGCACTCCCTATTAAAATTTTACAGGTCAAAAATCCAAAACCCACTTAATAAAATTTGTTCTTCATCATAAGTGACAGAAGAGAATAGGTCAATCTATGGAATAATGGTGCAGTAATTAGAAACTTTGTAGTTGATAATGTGTGACTACTAATCAATGTTTGGCTAATTAATCAATATTTTAATCATTAGACCTTTTAAATTTGTTTTAATGAGCATTTCCTCTAATTCCCCTGATCCCATTGCTTCCAATGCTTCTATTATCACTGTTAAAAAAAAAAAAAAAAAAAAACAAAGCAGAGCTTTGTCTGTTCAGAGTATCCAGTATTTCTAAAGTCTTTGGAAGGTAATGCATCTCATATACTTAAAGGTATCTAAGAATGCCTAGATTTAGGTGATTAAACAAGAAAGGTATAAAGTTACCACATTATCATGGAACATTTGCTTAATGGCAAAAAGTTATGATTTAGAACATCACATTAAAACCATCATAAACTTTCTCTTTCAAAGGATGTCTGGAAAATTATGTTTCTTACCTACTGTTAGGATTAGACAGTACTCACAAACCTTACTCTGTCCTGTTTTAGACTCCATGTATGCATCTGTGCTGTGTTGTTAACTTCCACTGACACACATGCCTACTATTTTGTCCTCCTGTTCCTCCCCCCTTCTTTCTTCTTCCCTCCTATTCCTATTTTCTACCTGCACATCTTTGCTTCCTCTTCTTCCTCTTATTTCTCAACTCTGCCTCGTCTATCTAATGCCTTATACTTCACAGAACACCCCAGAGAAATTATCAGAGTTGAGGTTTATAAGATCTATGTATGCAAGGGGAACATGCATTACCTCTCCCCATTTTTAATGAGAAAATAAGTAAGGTTAAGAAAGGATGAAAGATTTGTCCAAAAGACACACAGTATAAAACAGAACCTAAATCTTTCTATTTTTTATATATGTATTAAATTCTCTTGTTAAATTTGACTTAGAATTTTGACTTGGACAAGAGGTTTTCACCCAAAAAGTCAGACACAAAATCTTTCATTTTCCTTTAGTCTTTGTGTGGCAGTTACCATTTCCCAAAATATTCACTCTAAATCTATCACACTGAAAAGACAGGCTCAAGTATAAGAAGTAGAGGAAAACTTTTGTATGTGACTTTAAGACATTCTCAGGAAAATACCATAGACTACAGCAACTCGAGCTGAGCATCATGAGAGCATGGGGTTACCGTGTTAGGGGTCTTCCTGAATGACATTGTGCACCATGTTAGTACATGACAGAGCCTTGACATGAACAGAGAAAGAGAAACACTGAGGCTTTTCAGGCCTCAGAGAATTTGGAACACTAAATATTAAATACTGCACAATCCCCTCAAATCAGAAAATGTGATCCTGCCTACACTAAAGTACTTTTTAGTATCCTGATTATTCTGAAAATTCTAGGCATTTTGTAAATTACTACAATCATTAATGGGAAATATACTGAAAGATGTGATAGCAGGTACAATTGATTTGCTCTAGACTTTTTGTAATGTAGGGTTTTCAAGGCCATAAATATAGGATTTTCAAGGCCATAATCAGAATCAGACTGCCACATCTTTCTCCTGTGGAGTGGTTGGTGGGTTTGAGCTACTGACCCTTTGGTTAGCAGCCAAGTGCTTAACCAATGTGCCACCAAGCTTTCTTTGTGGTAATCTCTAGAGTTTCACCAACATCCTGTCTTTGTTCCCTCCAGGCTCATGGTAGGGTTACACTTTCTCACTATCTTTGAAATTAGGTATAGCTATTGACATGTTTGAGTCTCTGGGTAGTGCAAATGGTTAAGTGCTTGTCTGCCTAACAGAAACGTTTGTAGTTAGAACCCACCCAGAGGAGCTTGTAAAGAAAGATCTGGTGATCTGCTTCCCAAAAGTCATAGCCTTGAAAACCACATGAAATGTAGTTCTTCTCTGACAGATATGGGTGGTCATGAGTTAGAATCAACTCTACAGAAAAACTCTACAGTTTTGTTTTCTTGTTCTTTGTCTTTGATGTTGACTTGCTTAGAATAGATGCAATATGTGACTCATCTAAAAGGAAGACTTAAAACCACTAAGAGATTTTCCATCTTCTGTTTCAGTTGTGATGATTGTGGAAGCTGGTGGAGCATTTGTCAGTTGTGTTCCTTGCATGACTACAATAATCACAGGGACATGGATTAGCCATACAGCATGAATCTGCACATCATAATAATGCTAAGCTATCCTCACTGATAGAGTGTGTTTTGGCAAGATGGTCAGGTATTTGATTCGGTAATGTATAAGATTCTTCCTTTTCTCATAACAGAATTACATGAGAAGGAGCCTCTCCCTGCTGGTGTAATGGTTAAGTGCTTGGTTGCTAACTACAAAGTTGCTGGTTCAAGCCTACCCAGAGGCTTTGTGGGATATCACCATGGTGCTCTGTTCCTATAAATATTATAGTCCTCATGAGGAAGTTCTCCTCTGTCACATGAGGTTGCTGTGAGTTGAAATAGGCTCAACGGTACCTGCCTACAACAACAATAGAATGATATCACTCTCTGCAGTGTCGAAAGAATGATACACTCTTCTTACACATGGATAATTCAGTCCAAATAGATTTGATGCATTGAACACCAATGACCGGAAACCAGATGAAATGTGGGATGACATCAAGAGCATCATCGATGAAGAAAGCAAGAGGTCACTAAAAAGACAATACAAGAAGAGAAGAACAAAATGGATGACAGAAGAGACTCTGAAACTTGCCCTTGAGTGGAGAGTAGCTAAAGCAAATGCAAGAAATGACAAGATAAAAGAATTGAACTGAAGATTTCAAAGAGCAGCTCGAGAAGACAAAACCAATTACTATAATGAAATGTGAAAAGACCTGGAGTTAGAAAACCAAAAGGGAATAACATGCTCTGCATTTCTCAAGATGAAAGAATTGAGGAAAAAATTTAAGCCTTGAGTTGCAATATTGAAAGATTCTAAGGACAAAACGTTGAATGATGCAGGGAACATCAAAAGAAGATGGAAGGAATACACAGAGTCACAGTACCAAAAAGAACTGGCTGATCTTCATCCATTTCAGGAGGTGGCATATGATCTAGAACCAATGGTACTGAAGGAAGAAGTCGAAGCTGCAATGAAGGAACTGGCAAAGAACAAGGCTCTGGGAATTGACATACCCATTGAGATATTTCAACAAATGGATGTTGCACTGGAGGCACTCACTTAGTTATGCCAAGAGATTTGGCAGAGAGCTACCTGGCCAACTGACTGGAAGAGACCCATATTTGTACCCATTCCAAAGAAAGGTGATTCCACAGAATGTGGAAATTATAGAAAAATATCATTAATATCGCATGCAAGTAAGATCTTACTGAAAATAATTCAAAAACAGTTGCAGCAGTATATTGACAGAAAACTTCCAGAGGTGCAAGCTGGATTCAGAAGAGGATGTGGAACAAGGGATATCATAGCTGTTGTCAGATGGATCTCAGCTCAAGGCAAAGAATACCAGAAAGATGTTTACTTGTGCTTTATTGACTATGCAAAGGCATTTGATTGTGTGGATCATGACAAATTATGGATAACATTGAGAAGAATGGGAATTCCAGAACACTTGATTGTACTCATGAGGAACCTGTACCTTGACAAGGAGGCTGTCGTTAGAACAGAACAAGGGGACACTGCATGGTTTAAAATCAGGAAGGGAGTGTGTCAGGGTTGTATCCTTTCCCCAAACTTATTCAATCTATATGCTGAACAAATAATCCGAGAAGCTGGACTATGTGAAGAAAAACCTGGCATCAGGATTGGAGGAAAAATCATTAACAACCTGAGATACGCTGATGATACAACTTTGCTTGCTGAAAATGATGATGACTTGAGGCCCTTACTGATGAGGATTGAGGAACACTGTCTGCAGTATGAATTACATCTCAATATAAAGAAGACAAAAATCTTCACAACCGGACCAATAAGCAGCATCACGATAAATGGAGAAAAGATTGAGGTCAAAGGATTCACATTGCTTGGTTCTACAATCGAGGTCAATGGAAGCAGCAGTCAGGACATTAGACAATGTGTAGCACTGGGCAGGTGCGCTGCAAAGGAACTCTTTCAAGTGTTGAGAAGCAAGGACATCTACTTGAAGACTAAGGTGCACCTGACACAGGCTATGATATTTCCAATCGCCTTGTATGCATGTGAAAGCTGGACAATGAATAAGGAAGACCAAAGAAGAGTAGATGCTTTTGAGTTGTGGTGCTGGCAAAGAATGCAGAGGGTACCATGGACTGCCAGAATAACTAACAGCTCTGTCCTGGAGGAAGTACACCCAAGATGCTCCTTGGGAGCGAGGGTAGCCAGACTTCGTCTCACATACTTTGGTCATGTTGTCAGAGGGGACCATTCCCTGGAGAAGGATGTCATGCTTGGTAAGGTGGAGGGTGGACAAAGAAGGGGAAGGCCTTTGACGAGATGGATTGACACGGTGGGTGCGACCATGGGCTCAAGTATAGCAAGGATCATGGAGCTGGCGCAGGATCAGACGGTATTTTGTTCTGCTGTGCATGGGGTCACTATGAGTCAGAAGCGACTCGACGGCACCTAGCAACAACAACAACACATGGGTAAGGTAGAAGCTAGGGAGCTAGGTTTTTTGTTTGGCATTTGAAAATCAGTCTCAGTATTTAATAACAATACTCAATACTACTTCATGTTAGGACACAATATACTATTGAACAATTTTAAGTCACTCCTTTTTCTTTTAGCTAAAAATTCTGGGTGTTCTTTTTTGCCTTTCTTATTATTATTATTCAGAATTTAATATATCTGGTTCATCTATCAACAATGAGAGAAATTCAGGAAAACAGTTATAAAATACTTACAACTATATCAGGATTTCTGTATGCTTCTTGGGTAAGAAATTAACTGCCATTTTCAGAAAAAAAATCCCATAAATACATCTTTATAATAATTTTTTATATTACTTTCTATTACTTATAAAAAGACAAAACTACTCTGTTCACAAATGAAGGTTTGAAACTGATATCTAATGTTCCTATGTTAAGGAATACTAGTGGCACAGTGGTTAAAGCACTGAGTTGCTAATCAAAAGGTCAGCCAGCCACTCTGTGGGAGAAAGATGAGGCAGTCCGCTTCTGTATAGATATACAGCCTTTAACCTATGGGGTAGCTCTGCTCTGTCCTAGAGGGTTGCTATGAGTTTGAATAGACTCAATGGCAGTGAATTTGGTTTCAGTTTCTTGTTTTGATCATATTGTCTCTCACATGTGTGAGTCTTATATTAATTAGTTAGCATTACATATTGGCTGTTTTTGCCTGAGTGAAATCCTCTGACATAAAAGGCTAAGAATCTTGGAGGTAAGCTATTAAGATCCTGAACCATCAGAAAGGAACAGATTTTGGATTTTAGGGGGTCAAAAAATAACACTACTGTTTCCAACTTGAGATCAGAACCAATTTACACAGACTGATACAAGAGTCAGACAGTTAGAGATCAAAATGTCAGCTTTATTACTGATAAAAGCAATGCTGAAGGACATGGCTTAGATAAGTCCTAATAGGCTTGCTAACCCTCCACTGAATTGAAGTCACCTCCCCTCCTGTCACTACTAAACAGACAACAAACAAAAACTCCTGCAGTTCACCCTGGTAAAAGCAGAGCCTGCCCTACCAACTTTATCACATGGCTGCAGCAAGCAGGAATCCACCTTCACTGTAGGCTGTTAGATTCCATAGAGGAAAGCAAAGGGACAGGGCTGAGACAAGCATGTCTAGTTTAATACTTGTGAATTAGTAAGTCATTCTTCTTCTAAGGTATGATGAGTGAGACTTAGGACCTTACCTTGGGACTCAGTGCCTTCTCCTCAGCACTTTTGATATTTGTGACTGGATAATACTCTGTGGTAGGGGGGCTGTCCTATGTAATGTAGGATCTGCTCACTAGATAACAGTAGTAACCCCATCAGCAACCCACATCCAAACATTGCCAAATGGCCCATTGAGGGTAGGGGGTGGACAGGTGGAATTGCCCTGATTATAACTAAACATTGCCCTATGGACTTGCAGCACTTGGAAATTTGAGGACAAAACAGTAAGTGTTCATTTCCATTATAGACTATCAGTAACTCTGTAATTGTCTATTGGATTTTAAGTTCCTTGACTACTTCTTTTAACAGTGGAGTCTAGAAAAATATCTTTCAAGTAAGCAACAGTACACTAAATCATAAATAATGACAGCTCAGGGATTGACAAAAGAAAATTTAATGTTACTTGCAATGAAGAAGAAAAATTAATATTCTGCACAATCAGAAATAAAAATAATAATAAGGATGTTATTAGCAGGAATTAGCAGACAAAAAAAAGTGGATGGCAGTAAATAGGATCAAATTAATCCTCTAAATATTTATATATTCTCTTATAACCAGCATTATTCTAGATGCTGCAGAATTCTAATAGACCTATATTCTGTCATTTCAATGATATCAGTGTCATCATGAAAGATACTAGCATTATGACATGCTTTTGTTAAATGCCATCAAGTTGGCTCCAACTCAAAGTGCCCCCAAGTGCAACAGAATGAAACACTGCCCAGTCCTGCATCATCCTTATACTCATTGCCATGTTCAAGCCCATTCTTATGCCACTATGTCAGTCCATCTCATGGAGGGAGGATCTTTCTCTTCTTCACTGACCCTCTACTTTACTAAGCATGGTGTCTTCTTCCAAGCAGTAGTCCATCCTGATAATATGTCCAAAGTAAGTGAGATGAAGTCTCGCCATCCTCATTTCCAAGGAGCATTCTAGCTGTATTTCTTCCAAAACAGATTTGTTCGATCTTCTGGCCTTCCACAGTATATCTCACATTCTTTACCAACACCATAATTCAAATGTTTCAATTCTTCTTTAGTCATCCTTATTCACTGACCAGCTTTTGATTGCTTATGAGGCAATCCAGTATATCATTGCTTGGGTTAGGTGCACCTTAGTTCTCAAAATGACGTCTTTGCTTTTTAATCCTTTAAAGAGAACTTTTGCAGCAGATTAGCACAATGCAATGCATCATTTCATTTTTTGACTGCTACTTGCATGGACATTGATTGAGGGTCAAAGTAAAATGAAATCCTTGACGACTTCAATCTTTCCTCTTTTTATCATGAGGTTGCTTATTGGTCTATTTGAGAAGATTTGTGTGTGTGTGTGTGTGTGTGTGTGTAATTCATACTGAAGGTTATAGTCTTTGTTCTTCATCAGTAGGTGCTTCAAGTCCTCCTCATATTCAGCAAGCAAAGTTCTGTCATTTGTATATTAAAAAATGAAAATAAAAATTAAGAAACCAAACTCACGTACATCAAGTCAATTCCAACTCATAACTGGGTTTCTGAGACAGTAAATCTTCACAGTAGTTTATTGTCCCATCTTCCTTCTGCAAAGCACCTAGTGGGTTTAAACTGCCAACCTTCTGGTTAGCAGTATAATGCCTCAGGCACTGCACCACCAGAGCTCTTTCATCATTTATATATAGCACATTGTTAATGAGTCTTCTCCCAATCCTAATTCCAAATTTTCCTTCATTTAGTCGAGGTTCTTTGCTCAGCATACAGTTTGAATGATTAAGGTGAAAGGATACAAGACTGATGCACATCTTTCCATATTTTATACTGTGCAGTATCCTTTTGTTCTGTTGGAACAGCTGCCTCTTGGTCTGTATATAGCTTGAGCATGAGCATAATTAAGTGTTTTGGAATTCTCATTCTTCCTAATGTTATCCATTAGGAAGTCTGTTATGACTTACACAGTCTAATACATTTGTGTAGTCAATAAAACACAGGTAAATATCTTTCTGGTATTCTCTGCTTTCAGCCAAGATCCATCTGCAATCAGCAATGATATCTCTCCTTCCATGTTCTCTTCTGAATCCTGCTTGAACTTTGGCAGTTCCCAGTTAATGTACTCAGTCAACTGTTTCTGAATTAACCTCAACAAAACTTTACTTGTGATATTAATGATATTGTTTGATAATTTTTACACATTCTTGGATCACCTCTCTTTGAAATGGGTACAAATAAAGATTGTTTCCAGTTGGTTAGCCAAGTAGCTGTCTTCCAAATTCATAGGTTTAGACAAGTGAGGGCTTCCAGAGTTGCATCTGTTTGTAGAAACATCTCAATGAGTATTCCATCAATTCCTGGAGCCTTATTTTTCACTAAAGCCTTTAGTGCAACTTGGAGTTCTTGCTTAAATACTATCTGTTCCTGGTCATATGTGACCTCATGAAATGGTTGAACATTGACCAATTAGTTTTGGCAAAGTGGTTCTGTGTATTCCTTCTATCTTCTTTTGATGTTTCTTGTGTCATTCAATATCTTAGCTATAGAATTCTTCATTTTTTTCATTCTTTCAGCTTAAGAAATGTTAAATGTGTACTTCTCTTTTGGCTTTCTAACTTTAGGTCTTTGCACATTTTATTACAATACTTTATTTTGTCTTCTTGAGCTGGCGTTTGAATCTCCTGTTCAAGTTTTTTTTTATATATCATCTTTTCTTCTGTTTGTTTTAGCTACTCTCCATTCAAAAGCAAGTTTCAGAGTCTCTTATGACATCCCTTTTGTCCTTTCTTTCTTTCCTGTGTTTTCAATTTATTTTCCTTTCTTCATAAATGATGTCCCACAATTTGTCTGCTCTTCAGTCATTAGGATTCAATACATCAAATCTTTTCTTGAGATGGTCTCTATATTCAGGTGGAACATTTGCAAAGTCATATTTTGCCTCTCCTGGACATGTTTTAATTTTCTTCAGCTTCAACTTGAACTTGCATATTGCCAATTGATTGTCCATTGCACAGTCAGCCACTGGCTTTGTTCTGACTGATAACTCTGAGCTTCTCCATCATTTTCTTCCATATATGTAGTCAATTTTATACCTGTATATTCTATCTAGCAAGCTCCATATGTAGAGTCACCATTTATGTTGTTAAAAAAAGGCACTTCCAAAGAAAAGTCAGTGGTCTTGCAAAATTATATCATGCAGTCTCTGGTATCATTTTTATCACCAAGGTCATATTTTCCAACTTTGGCATTCCAATCATTAGCAAGTATTAGTGCATCTTGATTGCATCTTTGATCAATTTCAGACTGCAGAAGTTGGTAGAAATCTTTAATTTCTTTATTTTTCACATTGGTACGTAAATTTGAAAAATAATCCTACTAATTTAAAATAAACCTACTTGTAGATGAGGAGCTCTGATGGCATCCCATTACTGACAGCATTGTACCTCAGGATAGATTTTGAAATGTTCTTTTTCACAATGAATGTGATGCCATTCCTCTTCAGTTTGTCATTTCCAGCATAGTGGACAATATGTTTGTCTGAATCAAAATCACCAATACCAATCCATTTCCTCGGGAGGAAGGTTGGGCATTCTACTTCTGTAGTGATACTGCCTCAGAAACCCAAGGAGGGGTTGCTATGAATTGGGTCTGACTTGATAGCACATAACAACAACAACAACAATCCTACGAGGTTTTTCTTCATGCATTCCAATTCATTTTTGAAATCTTCTAATTTTCCTAGGTTCATACTTTGTATATTATAAATCTCAAATATTAATGGATGTTTGCAGTTGTTTCCTCCCGTTTTGAGTCATGCCACATCAGGAAATGAAGGTTCTAAAAGCTTTACTCCACCCACATCATTAAGGTCGACTACTTTGAGGAGGTAGCTCTTCCTCAGTTATATTTTGAGTGTCTTCCATATTGAGGGGTTCATCTTCCAGTACTATATCAAACAATATTCTGTTATTATTCAAAAGGTTTTCACTGGCCAAATTCTGTTGAGTACATTGCCAGATCCTTCTTACTAGTCTGTCTTAATCTGGAAATTCCACTGAAACCCATCTACTGTAGGTGACCCTGCTGGTACTTGAAATGCCGGTGGCATAGCTTCCAACATCACAGCAACAGGCAAGCTGTCATTGTACAAAAACTGACAGATGAGTGGTGACATTCTAACATGTATCCATAACAATTTTAATAGCAATATAATTCAGTGCAATTCAGCCCTCATCTTTTGCCTTTTGAAGTACTTTTTACCTTCCTGAAATGAGAAACCTCTTCCATTTCTTTTGCTCTTATTTTACATGCCTGATGTAGCAGAGATTTTCCATCTTGACCAGGTAAATTTCATACATCCAAACAAATCCATTTTCCACAGAGCTATTGCAGCTGCATGGTAATCTATGAGAAACAAAGAATCCTTTCAACACTTGCACTTGAGTAGCTAGGGTTAGAGAGTAAAACAAGAAATCAGGAATAGGAGAATCCAACATATATAGTCTTGGGTGTATAGAGAAAGCATGGTCATGAGACCAGAATCAGAAGTCATTTACAGGTAAAAAATTAAGTGAGAGGCAGGACATGAATAGATATATGCATGTCTATGTTCATTGCAGCTCTATTCACAATAGCAAAGAGATGGAAACAACTTAAGTGCCCATCAACCGAGGAATGAGTAAACAAACTGTGGTACATGTACACAACGGAATACTATGCAACTCTAAAGAATAATGTAGAATCTGCAAAAAATCACATAACATGAATTAATGTGGAGAGCATTATGCTGAGTGAAATAAGGCAATCACAGAAGGACAAGTATTGTATTAGTCCGCTATTGTAAAAAGTCAAAGAAAGTTTTATACATAGAAGGAAACTTTCTTTGTTTTAGTCACCAAGAAGGGGAAGGGAGGGAAAATTCCTAGATAGGTTTGAGGACAACAACAATAATAATAATAATAATTACTATTATTATTATTTTATATATACCAAAGATTATTAGTGCTTACCAGGGGTAGGAAGGAGGGGAAAATGGAAGCTTTTGTTTCCAGGGCATTAAGTTTATGCTAATGCTGGTGGAATAATTTAGAAAGATGAGGAAATCTGCTTCTATAAAGATTTAAAGACTTGGAGAACAAATGGGGGTCACTATGAGTTGTAATTGACTAGATGGCAGTGAGTTTGGTTTTGGTTTGAGGAGCACCTTAGAAAAAGTCCTGTATATCTACTTTGAAAATCAGCTATTGAAAACCCTAAAACTCACAATTTCACTCTGACACACATGGAGCCATTGTAAGTCAGAATCAACTTCTTCCACAGAGTAGCTGGTGGGTTTGAACCACAAATCTTTTGCTTAGCAACCAAACATATTAATGACTGCATCACCAGAGCTCATTAAAGTGTTTGTAGGTAGACTCCAATTTCAAAATTTGTGGTTAGCTGCACATTAACTGTTTGCAACATGCAGAGATCCTATCTACATAATCACATCTCCTGAAAATCACCAGGACAGAGCAAAGAAGCAGCGGCAGGGATCCAGGTAAGGGGAGAGATTCAGGCCCCACTCCTATGTGGTGGGACAGAGGTAGAGATCCATGTAAGGGGAGGGTGGAGAGGTTTCAGACCGCTAAGGGAGACAAATTTGTCTGTCAGTTTGTCCTACTGAGGTGGCATGTTGTGGTGAGGCTTGAGGCTGTACCACCGGTGTTTCAAACCAAGCAGAGTTGCACATGGTACACAGGTTTCAGCATGGTTTGCAGACTGAGGCAGAGTAGGAAGCAGGAAGAGGCCATCCACTTCTCAAAGAATTGGCCAAGGAAACCTTATGAATAGCAGAGAAACACTGTCTCTATAACTGAGCAACTTTACAGATAGCCCGGAAACATTGTCCAATACAGTGCAGGAGGATGAGCCACTTAGGTTGGAAGTCTCTCAAAATACCACTAGGAAAAAGCTGCATCATCAGAGTAGAACCAACCTTACTGATATGGATAAGGTAAAGCTTATGAGACCTCAATTTGCTGATGTGGCACCATTCAAATTGAGGAGAAACAGCTACAGACATCAATTAATAATTGGAACATAGAATGTACAAAGTATGAATCTAGGAAAATTGGAAGTTGTCAAAAATGAAATGGAATGCATAAAGATTGACATCCTAGGCATTAATGAGCTGAAATGGACAGGTTTTGGCCATTTTGAATCAGACAACCATATGATCTACTATGCCAGGAATGACAATTTGAAGAGGAATGGCATGATATTCATCATCACAAAGGATGTTTCAAGATCTGTCTTGAAGTACAATGCTGTCAGTGACAGGATAATATCTATACACCTACAAGGAAGACCTGTTAACACGACTATTATTCAAATTTATGCACCAACCATCAAAGCCACAGATGAAGAAATTGAAGATTTTCATCAGCTTCTGCAGTCTGAAATTGACTAAACATGCAATCAAGATGTGTTAATTACCACTGGTGAGTGGAATGCAAAAGTTGGAAACAAAAAAGAATCACTGGTAGTTGGAAAATTTGGCCTTGGTGACAGAAATAATACTGGAACTCGCATGGTAGAATTTTTCAAGACCAATGACTTATTCATCTCAAATACCTTTTTTCAACAACACAAATGAAGGCTATACACGTGGACTTCACCAGATACAGTGCATAGGAATCAGACTGACTATATCTGTGGCAGGAGGCCATGGAGGAGCTCAATATATATATTTATTTCTCTTTTAAAGTATAAAGTATCTACCTAAACCTGCACTCATTTTCCATCCACCACAATACCAACTTAGTCCTTTGGCAAGCTATAAAAAGAGCTAACACATAATAAGTGTCTGCTTACTATATGCCAGGTACTGTCCTAATTACCTTACATGCACTAACTCATTTAATTCTCAAGAAATATTACAAAATAGTTACTTTGATTATTAATCCAATTATCACCAATGAAGAACTTGAGTCTATGAGGTTAAATGGCCTGGTGGTGCAGTGACAGTGACTAAGTGCTCAGCTACAAACCCAAATGTTGGTGGTTTTTACCAAACCAGTGGTTACATGGGAGCAAGATTTGGTGATCTGCTTTCATAAAGATTTTAGCTAAAAAAGACATTAAAACCTTTGGGGCTATTCTATTCTGTTACATGGGGTCACTATGAGTCAAAAAAAAAAAAAAGGCTCTACAGTGTCTAACAACATCAACATAAGAATAGAACAAGAATGCAAACCCAAGCCTTTGATTCTCAATCTGGACTTTTAACATCTTCACTCTACTATAAATGCTAGTAATGATATATAAATGCTATATATATATATATATATATATATATATAGATAGATAGATAGATAGATAGATAGATATAGATATATCTATCTATATATATATATATATTTCATTTTTACTTCTCTTTTTCATTACCATTATTCTCATTTTGAAAATTTCTTTCTGTACCTTGTGTAGGTAATGTAGAAACAATGCTAAATTTAATATCTCCTGGGCTGATCAAAGGAGAGATGGCTGTTTTCACACTGCAGGACATAAGTGCATTCAATGGACAATCCCCAAATTGGCATGGTTGGCCTTTCTTTTGCTCTGCTCCATTTCAAACATTTATAAAATTTTACTTAGCTTGTTCTTGAAATCTATTTCATTTACTTGCAAATGTCTTCCTTTTGTGGTTCTGATCTGTTATAAAACGTGTTTTTATTTGATACTTTAATTTTCCCTCTTCTGAAATTTTCTTCTCAGACCTCATAAGAGAAAGAAACTTAGTCAAGTGAAAGAGCACTTTAAGGAGATTCAAAAGTCTGAAATTTTATTCCTGACTCTGCTACTGACCTGTTATATGCCCTTGGGTTTAACCTCACTGCACCAGACTTAGTGAAGAGGTGTTTCAGCTTCTCTGCTAACATGCACTCAGTGGGCCAGATCCTTCAAATGAGCCAATTGCACTTGGGGATTAAGTTAAGCCATTTGGAGGGGCATTAACCCTTTATGGTCCATGAATTTTTTATGCACGAGTAGAATAACTTACACAGTGCCCACTGTCTTTCATTATGCACCCCTTCTCTCCCAATTGCCTAACTTATACAGAAAGTGTCACACTCAGTCAATAACAAGGCAATACTTGAGAGAAATGCTGAGCAGCGGAAAAAAAGGAACCTCAAGTAAATGAAACGACCCTCGACAAACAGGTGAACAAACTGTAGAAATCAATGACATGAAAATGGACTGCTTTCGCCTCCTCATTGAATTTAGTAGTTTCCTGTTTATTTCTCCTCCCTTTTGCTAGCTACTATTATTCCAGGAGTAAAAGTTTCATAGAATAGTCCCACAGAGCCACCACATTGCCTGGGAAAGAGCCTGTTCATTAAGTACTGGGATGGCATCTATTGCCCTGTGGATCAAAGATAAACTCCTGACTGTTGCCTTCAAAGCTCTCTATTACCAGGACTCACTCCTCCTATTTGTTCTAATCTCCAGCCTGTCAGTGACATTTTAGCCAAACTTTCCTTCTTGAGTTGATTCGTGTGAGTTCTTCCCCATTGCCTCCACTCCTTGCCCTAGAGTTTACATACAGTCTCCCCTGTTCTTGTCTTTCATTTTCATCAGATTTTCTCTTTTCATTTGAAGGACAAAGTCTCTCTCTTCTTCAAAATATTCCACAATCAGTTTTTCTAGGAAAATCACCTATGAATTTAGAACTTTTAAAAGTATAAATATGTTTTTGTTAATGGAGGAGGTAGGGCAGTGATTCTCCTATTACATTTGTCAGCTTTTTGAGTACTGGAGTCCATTTAGAAACTGGCAAATTAGGCATCCAGTCATTAGGCAGGAAATTCATTGATAAAGCAGGAAATGTTGTTGTTAGGTGCTGTTGAGTCAGCTCCAACTCGTAGCCACACTACGTACAACAGAACAAAACACTATTCTTTCCTGCGCCAGCCTCACAATCCTTGCTATACCTGAACCCACTGTTGCAGACACTGTGTTAATCCATTTTGTTGAGAGCCTTCCCCTTTTTTGATGACCCTCCACTTTACCTTCTCCAGAGAAACATGAGCAAAGTAGGTGAGGCAAAGTCTGGCCATTCTCACTTCCAAGGAGCATTGTGACTTTACTTCCTCCAGCACAGATTTCTAAGTTCTTCTGGCAGTCCATGGTACTTTCAGTATTCTTTGCCAACACTACAACTTAAAAGCATCAATTCTTTTTCTGTCTTCCTTATTTATTGTCCAGCTTTCACATGAATATGAGATAATTGAAAATACCATGGCTTGGGTCAGACACAACTTAGTCTTCAAAGAGACATATTTGGTCCTCAACACCTTAAAGAGGTCTTTTGCAGCAGATTTGCCCAGTGCAATACATCATCTAATTTCTTGGCTGCTGCTTCCATTGGTGTTGATTGTGGAACCAACAGGAGGAATGGAAGTACTAAATTTTACAATCTGGGGACACTGTGGGGCTCTTATGTAATTTCAGAGATAGCATGAACATCATTTTCAGTTTGGATTGTTATTATATTGACATATTCATTTCTTACCATTCATGGACCCTAATAGAAAACAAAGAAAAGAAGCCCTTTGAGTAAAAGCAAATGAATTAATCAGAGGTAATTTTATTTTCTTTTGTTAGACTATTTATTTAATATCTTAAACCAAGAGTGTGGGCTAGGAATGAATAGAAGTTATCTAACAATCATTTATGTGTGTGATTCCACTTTTTTATAGGATTCCCAGATCAAACTTGAATAAATAATTGTGTGGACTTAAACAAATTACTTAATTTCTTTTAGCCTCAGTTTCTTCACTGTAATACAGGGGTAATATCACTTAACTCTGTGACTTTACAAGAATTAAACACAATAAATAATATAGTACTTTTCCTGGCACATATTATGAATTTTCAAAAATAGAAGTTTTTGTGGTAGAATCTAACTCTATAGTTTCTACATGTGATATCCTTTTGAATATTGCTGAGAAGTACAAGGCATTTGGAAAAGACTATGGAAACAAATACAGGGAAAAAAAAAAGAAATTAAATCTCCATGGGTAATTAAAGAAACCACTCTAAAAGGTGACAACTGGAGGTTTCAACTTAAAATGAAAACTTCTGGCTCACAGCCTAGATGTAGCCAATTAAAATACCTATGATGATATAGGGAAATTTGAAAACTCAAAACAATCCTGAAAACTGCAGCAGATTGTCATATTGTTGCCAGAACCTGGAAGAAATTTCCAGTAAATTTAAGGCTAATGAAATCACCCTGAAACAAACAACCGATAGCCCTTGTTTGGTATAATTTAGAAAAGAAGCAATCTTGCTTCCTTGAAAGTTGTAAGAAACACCTTTCATCTCTTTTCTCATTCTCTATTTCCTGGTTCAGAAATACAAGGTCAATGACAACCAGAACAACTGTAAAGGTTCTGTTTTTAGATGTAGCTAGAGCTCTGGTAGCATAGTGGCTAAGAAACTTGCCTACTAACCAGACGGCTGGCGGTTCAAACCCACCAGCCACTCCTCGGAAGGAAGGTTGGGCAATCCTACTTCCATAGTGATACTGCCTCGGAAACCCA
>NW_006921588.1:38665349-38668042 GCF_000298275.1 Orycteropus afer afer
CAGCCACTCCTCGGAAGGAAGGTTGGGCAATCCTACTTCCATAGTGATACTGCCTCGGAAACCCAAGGAGGGGTCGCTATGAGTCGGGGCCGATTCGACGGCACATAACAACAACAACAAGAGCTCTGGTATGCTGTATCCTGGCAGCTGTAGTATTGACAATACAGTGCCAGGAGTAGAAAAAATGAATGAGCTAGAATGAGCCCTGAAAATGTAACACATACAAAGGATTTTAGAATGTACTCCATTTCTACAAAATTGGGCAACAAGAGTGTAGGGGTTCATGTCAAGTCATTGTAACCTTCACTAGTTGAAAACAATGTAGAAAGTGGAAATTGTGATAGAAGTTGTGCTTTCAAAACTATTGACCACTTCTATATGTGAGGAGTGGAGTGTGTTAGCACTCAAGTGCCTTAGGCACTAAGCTACCATCATATATATATATATATATATATATATATATATATATATATATCATAATGTATCATCAAAAACAATGGATTTGGATATATTTTTGCTCATTTGAGGATGATAAGCAGAAAAACAATGTGCATTTTATGGGGACAAAGGAGAATGGCTGGAAGGACACAACATAATGCAGATCCAAAGCAGATCTGGAAATATTTTTAACCAGGTTCCAGAAAAAAATTTTATAAAGCTGTTTGACATCTTTAATTATGGTCCAGGATCACCTCTTACAAAAAAGAACATGGAGGCAGCATCTTCTGACCTCCTCTAACTTCACAAGACGAAGACAAAATCACCATCAACAACTGAAGGCTTATTCCTGTGAGACCAGACATACCACCACTCTCCAGTCTTCTTACCAATTCTGACACAAATCATCCCTTCCAAGGCACTCATTACTTCTCTGATGGGTTCGAAAATTCATTGCAATGGCCAGACAGAACTTATAGAGAATACTCATGATTATGTTGTTTATTAAGGAAGTAACAGGCTACAACCTAGTTTCAGGAATGCGCTTGGGTTACAATTAATTCTTTGATCAGGACTCTCTCCCCTCTGATATGCTCTCAGACATGCATCTCTGGCCCTTAACATCTCAGCCCGGCCTCTCCACTGTCTGGGCAAGTGTGAAGAAGCTCTTTTAGCTCTGCCAACAGATAGGTACAGCTACATGCACCGGCTCTGCCAACAAGCCTCCTTCCCAGGGGCACTCAGTTTTCTTGCTCTCTGAGCTGGCAAAGCCACTGCTCTGTCTCCTGCCTCTTGGTTCCACTGCTGCAGTCTCTCTGCTGGGCTTCTCTGCCAGGCCACCTCTGTCAAGGAGGTCCAGCACATTGATCTCAGGTCCAAGGACACACTCCACTCCAACTTCAGCTCTTTTCTTAACGGTAGTGAGATCCCTTCCTCTGCTTCTAGGAGGGCTCATTTAAAGCCCAGCAGCATGGCAAAACTAACCAATCCTCACATTACAGTTCCATACACCTTATTTGCATGGCCCAATCCAGTAATCTAGTGGGAGTTCCAAAGACTATGGCTAGAAAAGCAATACCAAA
Source organism: Orycteropus afer afer (assembly GCF_000298275.1). Taxonomy (NCBI): domain Eukaryota; kingdom Metazoa; phylum Chordata; class Mammalia; order Tubulidentata; family Orycteropodidae; genus Orycteropus; species Orycteropus afer. The sequence continues at coordinate 38,666,870 of NW_006921588.1, forward strand.
TAATTCACTGTACCACAGGTCACCCCCTGGCTATTCTAGCCATTGTCCCTTCTATACTTCAAAGATTAACATCTTCACAATCAGTTTAAGTATAATCACACCCATAAAAGCATGTAAGCCAGCCATTTCATTCCTTTTAAAAACAAACAAACAAAAGAAAAAAAAATTACATCCGTGGAGTTGGATCCAACCCATAGGGTTTCCCAACCCATAGGGTTTCCAAGGCAGTATCACTACGGAAGTAGATTGCCCCATCTTCCTTCCGAGGAGTGGCTGGTGGGTTTGAATTGCCAGCCTTCTAGTTAACAGTCAAATGCTTTAAGCACTACATCACCAGAGCTCCCCCAATGGCTTTATCTCCCCCTATTTTAGATAGCCAATTTCTAATTTGTCCATCCCTATCAAAGCAGTACTCTGAGGAAACAAACATGTTCCTTTCTCTGAAGAATCTTTTGTTCCTGTTGGAACGTTGAGCATCTGCATCCATAAGCCAAGTTCAGTCCAGAGCAAGCCACCAAATTGAAACAATTTAACACTAGCTCAGTGCTAAACATCTTTCACTTCATTTGTTTGGATTTTGGTCAGCTCAGACTTAGCCATCCCACCTAGGTCATGGGTACCAGTTGCAATTTTGGGAGCCATCCTCCTTACTTCACTTCAAACCAGCCAGAACCTTCTCTCTCTCTCATCCCTAGCCCTCAGGGGCTAGTTCAGTCCCTGTAGGCTCAGGAGTCCCCACAACTCCTTGCACTTCAGACCAGCCAGCCCTTCCTCTCATCCCTAGCCTAGGTCAAAGAGTACTACTAAATTCAGCCTGTTTCTTCATTGCTGCATCTCCCCTACTTCTCCTCATCAAGTGGACCCGGGTGGTCACAAGCAAGAAGCATACAAGCCTACTACTTTCTTGCTCCCTTTAACTTCCAGCCCTGAAAGGGATTTCTCTCATGGGCCATGACTTTCCTGCCTCTACGGACCTGGTGGCATAGTGGGTAAGGCATTTGGCTGCTAAACATAAGGTCAGCAGTTCACACGCACCAGCTGCTCTGTGATTTACTTCTGTAAAGATTTACACTTTACAGCCTCAGAAACCCAGGGGGGGTTTCCATGAGTTGGAAACAACTCAGTGGTGGTGAGGGTTTTTTTTTTTTTTTTTAATGAACCCAAAGCCAAACC
>NW_006921588.1:38668142-38674462 GCF_000298275.1 Orycteropus afer afer
CTTGCTCCAAAAGAAAGAAAATAATTTTTTAAAAAAGCCAGTCTTTTTTTTTTTTTTTTACGTTCTTCCTTCAAATGCAAATGTTCTTCTGCTCTCTCAGCAGCTCTGTGTTGGTTTCCATATCTTTTCAAATGCAAATTTTATGACTCTGAAAGTTCTGGGTGAGGCTCAGTTTTTCTACCTAAGTCCCCAGTTCTCTACACACAAGGTTCAAAACAAAATCTTGTGTTTCTTCTGGATAGATTTTATTTCCTCTTTTAACATATCCAATCAAATATTGGCTGAAGACAGACTACATGCTCTCTGTTATCTATGCCCAGTGTTCATTTCTAACATACAACTAAGTGAAAGAATATTCAGTATCCATAGTACATTCAGATAAACACATAATCCAGAACATATAATCCTTTTAAACATTCCAGTTTCATATCTTCACCTTGACAATCTTCCCATTCTATGCATATGGTCTCAGGCCTCTGGTTGAGTGTAACCAAAACTATTAGCCTCTGGATTGATTATTTCCTTTAATCAGCCTGGCTATTGCCTCAGGCCTTTCTCCCCTCAGCTGCAGCAAAATATCTCTGTATTGAACCATTACAGGTAACAACAACCAAAGTAACCATCTAGGAATTAAAGTTTCACTTCCCAGGCCCCTTCCTTCTTTCTCTTACAGAGTTCCATGCTTCCACAAATCTGGAGCCATTGCCACAAATCCCACTTCTGACACCAATTGCAGAAAAGACATGGAGGCAGGATCTTCTGACCTCCTCTAACTTCACAAGATGGAGACCCAATCACCTTCAACAGCCCAAGGCTTATTTCTGTGAGGCCAGACATGCCACCCTCCAGCCTTTTTACCAATTCTGACACCAATCATCCCTCCCGGAGTACTCATTGCTTCTCTGCTGGGTTTGATAATTCATTGCAATGACCACACAAAGTTTGTAGAAAAAACTCATGATTTTGTGGTTTATTAAGGAAGTAACAGGCTACAACCCAGGTTCAGGAATTTACTCAGGATCAGGACTGTCTCCCCTCTGCCATGCCCTCAGCCATGCCTCTGTGGCCCTTGGCCTCTCAGTCTGGCCTTTTCCCTGCTTAGGCAAGTGTTACAAAGTTCTTTAGCTCTGCTGATAGGCACAGCTACATGCACCCCACCCCGTCAATAAACCTCTTGCCCAAGGGCAGTCAGCTTTCTCTTTCCGTGGGCTAGCAAGGCTGCTGCTCTGCCTCATGCCTCTTGGTTCCACTGTTGCCATCTTTTTGTTGGGCATCTCTGCCAGAGCATCTCTGCTGGGGAGTCTCTGCCAGGAGAACTAGTGCAGGGATCTCAAGTCCAAGGATATTTTCCACTCCAACTCCAGCTCTTCTTTCTTAATGCCAGTGAGATCCTATTCTCTGCTTCTAGGAGGGCTCATTTTAAGCCCACCAACATGGTGAAACTAACCAATCCTCACATTAGAGTTCCATAAACCTTATTTGTATGTTCCCATCCAGTAATCTGGTGAGAGTTACAATGACTATGGCTAGAAAAACAATACCAAGTAAATCACTGCAGCACACCTCCATTACCCACAAGATCAAAGAAAACATCTGGAATCTTGTTATGAAAGTTTTCCATTGATGGTACTCACTGACCAAACAACAATCATAAAATTTCTTATGAAACAGAAGCCACAATATACAATGAGAGGAGAGAATGAGATGAAAAGATGGTGGAATGAAAGGAAAAAGGAATTAGATATCATAATAAAGGTGTTTTGGTTACCTCATGCTACTGTAACAGAAATACCACAGGTGGTTGGCTTTAACAAACAGGGATTTATTCTCCTACTGTTTAGGAGTATTTAAGTTCCAGTTCAAAGTGCCAGCTGTAGGAGCTGAGTGAAAGCACCTTGACCTTGGGCTTCAGCTCTGCCTCTTGTTCCTGGCCCACTGAAGCTAGAGGTGCCTCTTCACTCAGGCAGCTGCTGACTGCTTATACTAACAAACTGAAGGTTGACAAGTAAAAGGGCACAGTCTCAAAATTATCAGACCACGTGGCAGACCACTAATTCAAGTTCATCAACAGCCCCAAGATTGGCAGACAACATAGCAAGCTGCTGAATGACAACTCGGCTATATGCAGGATTCAAGTGGGCCAAAAGCTAGAGATCTTCCTCAAAGTTGCTTCTTATATACTGGAGGAAGACTATATCTTTAAGACATCTACTCAGCTTCTCCAGTAGATTCCACCATGAAGTTGATTACCAATCTTGTCATGGGGAATAACTACATCCAGCTGCCCAGCCATTCAAAACCAGGCCTGTCCAATGTGACACACAACATAACTACCACAAAAGGATAGTAAGATCTTCAGAATGACACTGGAAAATACCTTTAAGAGACATTTTAAGCCGTAGCAATTCATTTTATAATCTGCACAATTTATTAAATTTGATTTTAATTATTTACTCATTAACTCAATATTGAGTGCTTATTCCATCAGACTCTGTGCTACCAATGAACAAAATAGAACAATTAACTACAGAGTTTAGGTCTCTACTCTTAAGAAGCTTGCATAGCAGTGAGAAATTCAGACAAAAGTTTAAAATAACAGATAATGGTAAGAGTTGAGGAAATTAGAGTAAATGTCATTGTTGTTGTTGTTATGTGACGTTGAGTTGGACTGGACTCATAGCGACCCCTCCTTGGGTTTCTGAGGCAGTATCACTATGGAAGTAGATTGCCTCATCTTCTTTCTGAGGAGTGGCTAGTGAGTTTGAACTGCCAGCCTACTGGTTAGCAGTCAAGTACCTTAGGCACTACACTACAAAGCTCCCAGTAAATGTCATTGTTGTTATGTTCTGTTGAGTCGGACTGACTCATAGTGACCCCTCCTTGGGTTTCCAAGGCAGTATTACTATGGAAGTAGATTGCCCCATCTTCCTTCTGAGGAGTGGCTTGTGGGTTTGAACTACCAGGCTTCTGGTTAGCAATCAAGTGCCTTAGGCATTAGGCTACCAGAGCTCCCCACTAGTAAATGTCATAATAGAAAGTAAATGAGTAGCCCTTTATGACTAGATGGTCAATGGAGTCTTCTCTGAGAAAATAACATTAAACTGAGGAAAAAAAAAAAAAAAAGGCCAGAAGCAAGTCTTTGAGAATTGTTGTTATTGTTGTTAGATGCCTTTGAGTCTGTTTTGACTTATAGTGACCCCATGTGCAATAGAATGAAACACCACTCAGTCTTGCGCCATCCTCACAATCAAACTATCAAAGATGAGAGAGAAGGGGGCATATTCTAAGAGGAATATCCTAATGTCAAAATCCCTATAGTAGGAAAAAGCTTGGTGTGTTCACAGAACGGAAAGAAGGCTGAATCCTAGTAGACAAAGAGACTCTAGTAATATGTTGTTGCAGAGAGAGTCAGAACATGCAGAATTTGATGTTGTTGTTGTTGTTGTTGTTTGCCATCAAGTCGGCCCCGACTCATAGCGACCCCTCCTTGGGTTTCCGAGGCAGTATCACTACAGAAGTAGGAATGCCCAACCTTCCTTCCGAGGAGTGGCTGGTGGGTTTGAACTGCCAGCCTTCTGGTTAGCAGTCAAGTGCCTTAGCCACTATGCTACCAGAGCTCCTTGAGTCAGAGAAAATAGCTTAGTTTTATTCTCAATGTGCTAGAAACCTATTGGAGGTGTTAAGAAGAGTTAGTTGATCTCTGTGTTAGTTTGAGTTCCACACAAAGTAGAATTAAGAAAAAAATAAAACAAAACTTAAATGTAGGTGTTTTTAGGGAGATTTTGATCCCAGGGAGCAGCTAAGAATTTGATCCCATAGGAGAAATTGAGAGAAGGAAAAAGAGGTGAAGCTAACTCAAGGACGCATTATTAAGCTGGCCAAAGCTAGGGATGACTGGTTGTGAGGCACTACCATATCATCTGAGAAGCTGTACAGAAGCTATCTATGAAATGGCTGTCAAGTAAAAGATTAAAAAAAAAACAAAAAAACTGCCGTTGGGTCGGACCCAACTCACAGCGACCCCTCCTTGGGTTTCCCAGGCCATATCACTATGGAAGTAGATTGCCCAATCTTCCTTTTGAGGAATGGCTGGTGGGTTTGAACCACCAGCCTTCTGGTTAGCAGTCAAATGTCTTAGGCACTCCACCACCAGAGCTCCCAAGTAAAAGATAGGGTGAATCATTTTCTCAACATTTCTCCATCATTTCCTACTTCCCAGTAGAAAAATATATCACCCTTACAACACTACTATCCCCATGATTCTGAGTTGCCAATGTACGGACAGTGAGTGAATTCCCAAAGTATGTCAACCACAGTATCAAGGATAAGAACTTATGTTGTAGCTGGATGTAAGATGTTGTCAACCTGTACATGCACGAAATTGGGTCAGAACAGCCACAGCAGTGCTGGAATAATAAACAGATGAATAAAGAGCTTTTAAGTGCTAGATAAACAGGGTTTATGTTTACTTTTTAAAGATAATTTTGATTCTCATTCATAAAGTGGTTTGTAGGGGGCAAAAAAAAAAAAAAAAAAAAGAAGCGAATGAAGAACAAGTGAGAGATTTTTTGTAGTCATTTAATCAAGAGTTGATGATGCCTTGGTCTGTGATTCAAGTTGCAAAGTAGTAGTAAAGGTGAAGAGAAGAAATGTATTAGAAGTAAAATTTCCAAGCATCAGTTTGGACTACAAAGAGTAAGGAGAGTTTGAAGAATTAAGTTGCATTAATAGATATGTAGTGCTAACCAGAAGGCTGGTGGTTCAAACCCACCAGCCACTCTTTGCAAGGAAGATTGGGCAATCTACTTCGATAGAAATACTGCCTCAGAAATCCAAGAAGGGGAGGGGTCGCTGTGAGTTGTAAACAACTCGAAGGCAGTGAGTGTGGTTCTGCTTTGAGTTTAGTACAATATGAATTTGCAAACATAACATGTTTTTAATCTTTGGGTTAAGATAATTACAAAACACATCTCAATAAATTATTAAAATTAGAAATCAGAGAGTAGAAATAAAAAATAATAAAATTAAATTTAACAAAAATCAACCACTTGGGTATTTTAAAATGCTGTCAATATCAAATAACAAGTAGCACAGAAAATAAATTATAGATCAATTACAGAATCATTTATAAAATAAAGAAAATGAAACAAATACTTGTAAGAAGTTATTAAATAAAGATAAAACTGTACACACAAAAAGGCAGTGTTAATTTTTTAATTTCTAAAACTTAAATTATTCAATATAAGACTCTATTAAACAAAATCTTCAGAAAATTAACATTAAATAGAAACAGATATTGTAGAATAATTGGGTAGTGAGAAAATTTTTAAAATAGGATTTATCAAATATATATGCAGTTAGAGTCCTAAATGGTAAGAAGGGCACAGAGGGCAAAAGTATTTGATGAAACACAGGTCCAAATCTTCCGAATATGTGGGAAGCTGCTTATCCAGAATTCCAACAGGCTTAACTAATCCCAAGCAGAAGAAACTTAAAGAAACTATACCAAACCACACCATAAACAACTTGCTAATAATCAATAATGAAAAGAAAATCTTAAGAGCAGTGGGGGTGGGTGAGGAACATGCAACAGCTATAGCAGAGAAAGTATAAAAATAAAAGTAGCAGATTTCAGACACACAAGACAAAACTCAGCAGAGAATGGAGAAATATCTATGAAGTACAAAGAGAGAGGAGAAAAAGAAGAAAAAATGTAGCCCCATATGACTATTTCTTCCATAGTTTCATTTACTGAATTCCACTGCCCACAAAATGTTAGTTTATTTGGGTCACTGCTCCTACTGTCACCAGCTGAACTGTTTGCTTACCAAGAGTGAGTTCACGACTATTCAAAATCTTCCTTTTGTCACTTGAACTGATTTTTGTAATTAAATAATTTAATTAAATTTTATGGAAGCTGAAGAAATAAGAGCATGATAAGAAAGTGTTGTTTTGCAAAGACAAAGGATTTTCAGTAAAAAAAAAGTGCAGATGAATCTCTAGAAACAAATTGCTGTGGAATTGTGTGCAGGTGGTACACAATTAAAATATATGGAGTAATGTAAAATTTTAGAAATATTTTCACTTTTATATTGCATAAGTTACCACTTCATATAAAGACACTAATACTATAGTTCTACGATACAGACTATAGTTTCTGGTAATGAAAGGGTAGAACGTGCAAGGAACATGACATGAAAATCCCCTTAGAAGGGGCATCATCAAAGAAGAAACCTTGATCCCATGCCAATATATTATTGAATAAGTGTATATCTTTAGCTTGTTTTCAGGGGAAAATAAATAAATAAATAAATAAATTT
>NW_006921588.1:38675299-38676489 GCF_000298275.1 Orycteropus afer afer
CTACCTCAGGTAAATGTTCAACTCATATGCCTGTCTATTGTTTGCCTGGAAGCCACAGGCATGGGTTCAGTTCCAGACCTGAAGGGCAGCTAGGGGCCATACCTCAGTGGTTCCACCAGGCTCTATTGGACCAGCAAATCTGGTCCCCACCCCCTTTTTTTTCCCAAATGATTTTGAGTTTTGTTCCACATTGTTCTCCCTCTCTATCCAGGATTTCCTACATAGATCCTCTCCCAAGTGGTTGACAGTAGTATCCGGGCACCATCTAGTTCTGGTCTCATAGTTATATAGGCTGCAGATTAGGTGGTGTACCAGTTGCTAGGACTAATTGTTTCCATGAATTTTTGTTTTTCTTCATTCTTCTTTGCCTGGACAAGGAGAGACCCACCGTTGCATCTAGATGGCAGCTTGCAAGCTTTTAAGATCCCAGTCGCAACTCGCCACAGTTGGAAGAGCAACAATGTTTTGTGTAATATGTTATACCATTTGAGCTTGACGTCCTCTGCAACTATGGTCCTGAGCCCCCAGGTTCAACTACTCAGTCCCTCTGGTAGCTGGCTGTGGCCAAGCAGTGACTACAACCTTGCCCCTTGTCAGCTCCGCTATACACCTGGGAATTCAGATCATACACATAAAGTTATAGGACCATTGTCTGCCAACACTATATATCTTCTTGGGTACACTCCCCACTTCATAGACATACCTAATAGTTCAGCCTGTCCACCCATCTATCCACCTACACCCATGATTGCCTTCACTGACAATGCTGTACTATAAGTGCAAATGGGTTCATCTTTCTTGTCTGTACTTCCCATGTACCACTCTATGTCTTTCTCTTCCTCAATGCTACTATATTGATTACTCACATTTGGTACATTGGCTTTCTCTTCACCCAAATCAATACTTATCTCTATCTATCTAAGAGTATTTCCTCCCCTTCCCTCCCACCCCTAGTAACCAACAAAGAAAATGTCCTTCCATAGATAAACATTTCCTTTACTTTTACAACAATGGAATAATACATTTGTCCTTTTGTGATTGACTTATTTCACTCAACATAATGTCCTCCAAGTTCATCCATGTTACGTGATGTTTTGCAGATTCTACATTATTCTTTAGGGTTGTGTAGTATTCCATTGTGTGTATGTACCATAGTTTGGATATCCATTCCTCAGTTGATGGACACCTAG
>NW_006921588.1:38683769-38702689 GCF_000298275.1 Orycteropus afer afer
CTCCGTGCAGTCCCTGGCTAGCAGGGCTGATTTTTAGGTTAATTCTTAGGTCCTACCACCCCTTGGGAATCTCCAAGCTGTCTGTGCTGTCAGGATTGCTCAGGATCTCTGCCAGACCGCAAGTCCATATGTCTCCTTTTTTGGTATTTTCATGCAAATTCTTCTGCTAGTTGGGGTTTGGTCCATTTCTATATCCTTCCTTTCAAGGCTCAGGGGTCCAGGATTATCTTCTGTGTCTGTGTTAATTGGATTCCCTTTTCTTTGTTGAAGAGGGTCTGTGCAGACTTTCTGCCTATTCCACCATCTTGGAATCGATTCCCTAAAAATCTGAAAATAGCTTTACACTCAACAATTTGTACATATTATGCTTTCTGACATTAGCTGCAATCACCTCAATGGAACAGGATTTTCCTACTTCCTCCTTGGTTTCTCTTTTTCCATTCACCCATCTTTCCTGATTCTTCATGCCTTCTGAACTTTGTTTATGGGCAAGTGGAAATGGTTGATTGTTTTGAAAAGCACATTCCTTCCTGGTGTTACTGTTCACTTTACAGGCCTTCTATTATTTGTCTGAAATGCAATCTGGGAGTGGTTTCAGTTCCAGGTTTGAAGAGTGTCTAAGGGCCATAATCTTGGGGGTTTCACCCCAAGACCAGTAAGGTTGGTGTTTTTTTTTTTTTTTTTTCCCTATTCTACATTTTTCTCCCACTCTGTTCAGAACCTTCTTTTGTGATCATAATCAGAGAAGTTGAGAGTGGTAGCTGGGCATCATCTTGTTCATCTAGTCTCAGGCTAGTGGTAGTTGTAGTTCATGTGGTGCATTAGTCCTTTGGACTAATTGTTTCCTTGAGTCTTTGATTTTCTTCACTGTTCTTTGCTCCAGATGGGAAGAGACCAATAGTTGTATCTTAGATGGCCTCTTACAGGTCTTTAAGACCCCAGTTTCTACTCACCAAAGTAAGATGTAAAACCCTGTCTTTATGAACTTTGCTATCCCAGTTGGCCTAACTGTCCCCTGATATTATGGTCCTAAGCCCCCAAGGCCAGTGATTCAGTCCCTTGATGTGTTTGGTTATAGCTAAGAAGTTTTCATACTTTTGCACACCTTATATTTAGTATATACCTGGATATATTTACATCACTTACACATATGTATTAAAAATATGTATGTTTGTAAAATATATGTATGTAAAATATGTTATTGCCTTTTACCTTTACATACCTCCCAGCGTCTTCCTTTGTCTTAGTCATGTTGTGCTGACCTCTTCCTTGTTGTATATTGCCCTTCCCTTCACCCAAGTTGTTGTTGTTATGTGCTGTCGAGTCAGACCCGACTCATAGCAACTTCGTTAGTATCTACTATCTAGCTAGTGATTTTCCCATCACTGCACCCCTGGTAACCATCAAAGAATGTTTCTTTCTGTGTGTAAACCTTTTCTTGACTTTTTATAATAGTGGTATTATGCAATATTGACCTTTTGTGATTGACTTATTTCACTCAACACAATGTTCTCTAGGTTCACCATGTTATGTTTCATAGAGCCATTGAAAGGTATTTTTTTTTTTTGCACATCTGATTGTGTGTCAAAGAAGAATGTAAATACACTAAATGTGGTTTAGTGTAAATATACTAAAAATGTAAGAGTGTAAATATACGAAAAGTGGTTATTTGTAAGTCATGAAATTTTTAGTGATGTTTATTTTCTCTTTCCACAATTAACATGTGTCACTTTTGTAATAATAATAATAATAAAAGAACAATCTATTATCAAATAAAATAGTAATTGAATTAGGTCCTTCAACTACACTACATGAAATTTAGATAATTATATTTTAGAATAAAATCCATGAAGAAGTATAAATTTCAAATAATTTATTCATCTCTGGTGTGAGAAGGAACAATCATATGCTCATGCTGTGACTGTGGGTATGTGTGAAAAAGGGGGGTGAAGTCTGAGGAAGAGGGAAACAGAGAGAGGGAGAAGACAAGTCTGGAAATCAGTCATCCAATGAAAGAAAAGTTGGAGTGGCCCTTCCATAGCATAATACAAAGAGAAGAAGAGTATCCTTCCCTTTCTGTGTAAGTGTTGGCTCATTAACAAGAATTACTTCTTGGCACATAGGCATTCCCAGAAGAAGGAATATGTCTTTTTCCTTAAATTCACATAAGCTACCCAGAAACTCATGAGTTCCTGGAATTTTTATTAAAATTCTCATATCAACAAGTAATCATTTTGAGACTATAGTTTCTGGTAATGATCTCTATGGATGTAATCAAAACATGCATTTAGACTAGAAAAAAGGAAATGAAAAAGCATGGAAAATAATTTCTCAAAGATAGACTTTTATTAAAATGCTTATTTTTTTCTTTATTCATTTTCATTGAGTCTTACAACACCATTAGTAAATTGTTACTGTTATGAGACTGTTTCACGCAGGAAATTTCTTAATTCATTACATTTTATTAGATCAGCAGTAATGAACCAAAAACAATATCATTTATTTTTATTACTACTGTAGGTTAAATCACAATGATTTATATAGCCAGATTGAAGCAATGACTGTGTAATTACTCTGTTATTGTTAACGATATATTTTTCTTAAATAAGGCATTTTAACCACATGTAAAGTTGACAACTATAGAAACTTGTAAGTAAAAATAGTATACTAGCCACTCAGCTACCATTTTGTATTTAAGGTCTGAAGTAGATTCATTCTGGATGATGGGCATGGGTGATGCAAGAAAATAGGCAAAAATATTGGTATTAAGGAAATGATAGTGATGGGTTTGTCACTGTCAGGATAGGTAATATGAGGTTGTTCATAGTATCATAATTATTGGGGGCACCAGGAGGCTCATTCCGTTAAGTATAACTACCAAATACAATCATTCCAGATAGACAAATGTCTACCTTTTTCTTCTCCTTCTATGAAAAGGATTCTTTTTCTAAGCTATGTGACCATTTTCTTTTAATATCTTACAATTTCAAAAGTCATTGTATTCTTAGTAAATGGTTTTTCAGTCCTATCTCCGGAAGCTTATGTCTCTTCAATTAATCTTGTCTTCAGTAGAAGTAGAGAGGAACTCCTTTTACACCTGTGTTGTAATATTTAAACCACTTAAAGACTTACCAAAAAACATTTTCTTTTTTTGAGTAAATAACCCCATTTCAAATTGAACATGTCAGTAAATAAATGTTAAGGTGTCAAGACATTAAGCTTTTAGTAATGTTGCTTTAATATTTATAACTACCATGGAAGGATTGCCTTCAAAATATTTAAAGGAAATCAACTATGAGTTCACAATCCCTTACACCTACAAACTGGTAATCAAAAAGCACTGGGGTGGAGGGGTGGGTGGGTATCATAACTTGTTTAACAGTAAAATCTGCCTGGAGCAGTCATGTGTTTATTCATATCTTTCTTTATTTCACTTAGTGTGACTATTCATATTTTTTGTTACAATATCATTAATGTACTTGATTATATAGGATATTGCCCTAGAACCACTGTGAGTGTTCCCTAACATTCAGTGAATGCACCAAATCGCTTTCTAACATTAATGAAAAAAGAAAAAGAAAAGAAAATCTGAACTCAGAAACACATTTGGTCCCAGGATTCTGACTAAGGGATTATGCAAGTAGTTTGGGAAGGTGAAATAAAGTGTGCTGCATAGTTTTATGCTAAGCTCTCTCCTAATTTCCTTACTTTTTAAATATTTCATTGTCCACTACTTGAACTTCTACTCTTCCTGCTTAATTAAATACCATAAAGAATGATACAAAGTCACATGGTAATGCTCCTTGTCAGGGATACTGAAATGATACAAACAAAATCTGGACTCTCCACACACAGAGGACGCAGCAGATGGGCTTTTCAAAGCAACTCAGTGAGAAAAGAAGATGATATAAAAATTATAAATATTCTGTCAAAATAACTTTAGGAAGACTGAGGTCAGCTTAGGGAACCAGAGGGCAATGAATGTTTTAGATTTAGAAAATTGTCTACTAACATAAAATTTTTAAGTGGTAAGAAAGAATACAATAAGGGTGTTGGTGAATTACACAATGTCTTAATGTTTCCAGAATCCTTTGACTTCACTATGGTTTCTGATCTGGTTTTGACATTGGGTATTTTCTTATGGAGCTACTTTATGTGACAGACTATGAAGAGTTAAGTGATTCCTAATGTTTGGTAAGTCACAGCTATATCTATTCATATATGAAAACTATGATGTTTTGGAAAGAGCAGTGATTCTTAACACTATAAATGGAAGTGTGTTGTTGTTAGGTGTCATCCAAAAACAGTCAGCTTCAAATCATAGCAACCTAATGTGTAACAAAACAAAACACTGGCTGGTCCTGCACCATTTTCATAATCTTTGCTATACATGAACTCACAGTCACAGCCACTGTGTCAGTCTATCTCAGTGAGCTTCTTCCCCATTTATGCTGACCCTCTACTTTACCAAGCATGATATCCTTTTCTGGGGACCAGTGTCCTCTGACAACATGACCAAAGTATGTGAGATGAGTCTGGCCATTTTAGCTTCCAAAGGGCATTCCAACTGTACTTCTTTCAAGAAAGTTTGTTCTTCTGGCAGTACATGGTGTTTTCACTATTCTTGGAAGACATCACAATTCAAAAGCATCATTTCTTCTGTGGTCATCCTTATTCACTATCCAGCTTTCACATGCATATGAGGCTATTGAAAATACCATGGCTTGGTTCAGGCACACCTTAGTCTTCAAAGTGACATCTTTGCTCTTTAAGACTTTCAGAGGTATTTTGCAGTAGAATGACATCATCTGATTTCTTGACTGCTGCTGCTTCCATGGACACTGATTGTGGAATCAAGTAAAATGAAATCTCTGAGAACTTCAATCTTTTTGCCATTTATCTTGATGTTGTTTATTCCACTTGTGAGGATTTTTTTTTTTTTTTCCTTTATGTTAAGGGTAATCTACACTGAAGGCTAGTCTTTGATCTCCATCAGTGAGTATTTCAAGTCATCTTCACTTTCAGCAAGCAAGCCTGTATCATCTGTGTAGTATTGCAGGTTGTTAATAAATCTTCCACCAGTCCTAATGTCATGTTCTTCATATAGTTCACCGTCTCACATTATTTGCTTAGCATACAGATTGAATAAATATGGTGAAAGGATATAACCCTGATTCATACCCTGATTTTAAAACACTCAGTATCCCCTTGTTCTGTTTGAATGACTGCCTCTTGGTGTATATGCAGGTGCCTCATGAGCACAATTAAGCATTACGAAATTCCCAATTTTCACAACATTATCCTTCATTTGTTATGCTACACACAGTGGAATGCCTTTCCGTAGTCAATAAAACACAGGTGACCATCTCTCTGGTATTCTTTGCTTTTAGCCAAGATTCATCTGACATCAGCAGTGACGCCCTTCATTCCAAACCCTCTTCTCAATCTGGCTTGAGTTTCTGGCAGCTCCCTGTCGATGTACTGCTATAATCTTTGAATTATTGTCACCAAATTTTATTTGCCTGTAATATTAATGACATGGTTTGATAATTTCTGCATTCTGTTAGATCACCTTTCTTTGGAATGGGCACAAATATCGATCTCTTCCAGGCAGTTAGCCAGGTAGCTACTTCCAAATTTCTTGGCATAAATGAGCGAGCACCTCCAACTCTCTCTCTGTTTGCTGAAACACCTCAATGGCTGTTTTGTCAATTCCTGGAGTCTTGTTTTGCTAATTCCTTCAGTGCAGCTTGGACATCTTCCTTCAATACCATTTGTTCTTTATCATATGCTAACTTCTGAAATGTTTGAACATCAACCAATTCTTTTTGATATAGTGACTCTGTATATTCCTTCCATCTTCTTTGGATGCTTTCTGCATTTTTCAATAATTTGCCCTCTGAATCCTTCAATATTGCAACTTGAGTCTTGAATTTTTTCTTCAGTTTTTTCAGCTTGAGAAATTCTCAGCATTTTCTTCCTTTTTGAATTTCTAATTCCAGGTCTTTGAAAATTTCATTATAATACTTTACTTTGTCTTCTTGAGCCACCTTTGAAATCTTATGTTTAACTCTTTTATTTTATCATTTCTTCCATTCACTTGAGCTACTCTCAATTCAAAAGCAAATATCAGAGTTTCTTCTGACATCCTTTTTGGTCTTTTGTTCTTTCTTGTGTTTTTACTGACCTTTTGCTTTCTTCATGTGTGATGTTTTTAATCTCATTCCACAACTCATCTGGTCATTGGTTTGCAATGCATCAAATCTGTTCTCCAGATAGTCTCTAAATTCAAGTGGGATATAATCACAGTCATATTTTGGATCTCGTGAACTTGTTTTAATTTTCTTCAGCTTCAATTCAAATTGCTTATAAGCAGTTAATAATCTATTCCACAGTCAGCTCCTGGCATTGTTGTGATATTTAGTTTCTCCATCGCCTTTTTCCACAGATGTAGTAAATTTGATTCCTGTATCCCCTCTGGTGAGGTCTACATGTATAGCCTGCATTTATGTTGTTGAAAAAGGTATCTGCAATGACTAAGTCGTTGGTCTTGCAAAATTCTATGACACAGTTTCTGGTGTCATTTCAATCACCAACACCATATTTTCCAACTGCTGATGTTTCTTTGTTCTCAACTTTTGTATTACAATCACCAGTAATTACCAGTACATCTTGGTTGCATATTTGGATGATTTTCAACTGCAAAAGTTGGCAAAATCTTCAGTTCCTCATCTTTGGCTTTAGTGGTTGGTAGGTAAATTTGAATCATAGTAGTATTAACTGGTCTTCCTTATAAACATATGGACATTATCTTATCACTGACAGCATTGTACTTCGAGACAGATCTTGAAATGTTCTTTTTGACCCTAAAGGTGAAACCATTCCTCTTCGATTTGTCATTACGGGCATAGTAGATCATATGATTGTCTGATTCAAAATGGCTCATACCAGTTCATTTCAGTTCACTAATGCCTAGAATAGGGAGCTCTGGTAGCATAGTGGCTAAGACACTTGCCTGCTAACCAGAGGGCTGGCGGTTCAAACCCACCAGCCACTACTTGGAAGGAAGGTTGGGCAATCCTACTTCCGTAGTGATACTGCCTTGGAAACCCAAGGAGGAGTCGCTATGAGTCAGGGCCGACTCGACGGCACATAACAACAACAACAACAACAACGCCTAGAATATTGACCTTTATGTATTCCATTTCATATTTGACAA
The DNA here is from genome assembly GCF_000298275.1 of Orycteropus afer afer. Taxonomy (NCBI): domain Eukaryota; kingdom Metazoa; phylum Chordata; class Mammalia; order Tubulidentata; family Orycteropodidae; genus Orycteropus; species Orycteropus afer. The sequence goes on from NW_006921588.1 coordinate 38,690,989, forward strand.
CTTCCAGTTTTCCTAGATTCATACTTTATGCATTCTACCTCCAGTTATTAATGGACATTTCCAGCTGTTTCTTCTCATTTTGAATCACGCCTCCCCAGCAAATGAAGGTCCCCAAAGCTTTACTCCATCCAGGTCATTAAGGTCAACTTTACAAGGAGCTCTGGTGGCATAGTGCCAAGGCATTTGACTGCTAGCCAGAAGGTTGGCAGTTCAAACCCACCAGCCACTCCACAGAAGGAAGATTGGGCAATCCACTTCTGTAAAGATTTGCCACCTCAGAAACCCAAAGTGGGTTGTTATGAGTCAGAATCAACTTGATGGCAGTGAGGTTTTTCTTCTTCTTTTTTTTTTCCTACATTGAGGAGGCAGGTCTTCCCCAGTCTTATTTTGAGTGTCTTCCAATCTGAGGCACTGTATCAGATGATGTTTCACTGTTATTCATAAGGTTTTCAGTGGCCACTTTTTCAGAAGTGAATGGCCCCATCATTCTTCTTAGTCTGTCTTAGTCTGGAACTCCACTGAAGCCTGTCCAACCTGGATGGCCCTGCTGGTGTTTGAAATACTGGTGGCATAGTATCCAGTATCACAGCAACATGCAAGGCACCACAGTATGACAAACTGACAGACAAATGGTGGAAATGGAAGCTTAGTACAGCATATTTCATCACTCCTAGGTTAGGACACTCTGAGTGAAAACAAATACAAAAACAAATGTGAAACTCATTTACTTCCTTTCCCTCCTCTTCTCTTCCTCACTTCTCCTGTTCTGCTGCATCTTCTTCAGTGGCAAACAACTTAAATTTATCTCTGACAGTGTGAATATGACTGCAGTACCTCACAAAAGTATGTCAGTAACACTAAATGAAAACACAAAAACCAGAACATCAAAGATATACTCGTGCAACTATAAACCAGTCACTTTTTGGTAGCCACGTAGACTTCACTTACAGAAAAAAAAAAAGAAGAAGAAGAAAATTAAAGGTGAGTAATTTTAAAATTTTTATTGTCACTCATACACATGATATGTCAGAATATAATTCAGAAGCGTGATATATCCTTACTCATGAAAAGTATTTATTGGTGGTTGCTGATAGCAACAACACTTTATTTCCCTTATTTCTGTGTTATCTCTCATTCTTCTCTTTCTCTTTTGCTTTGGCATAAGTGTGAGTGAAGTAACATCTGGTCTTTTCATTTTTTTTTTTTTTTTTGTATGTTTAAGACAGTACATGTCTTGAAGATTTAAAAATCATCTAGGCTGGTTTACCTTAGTGAAATATATAACATCTGTTAAATTTAAAGTGATTCATAAAATGTGTTTAAAAGATTTATAAAATGTTTTCCATTCCATGTTTTCAGTATTCCATAAGGAGCAGTGGGGAAAAACTCAGGGAGATTCTTGAAGAAGAGTTGAAGTGATTTTTTAAAATCTAGTTTAGTTTTGTAAAATTATTGGGAAAATTTAAAGTGATGGGCAATTTTGAATTCAATAAACTATCACAAATTAATAATTTAAGAATTGTAGTTATCTCAGCATACTCTTGAACATATTATATTATTCTGTCTGAATTGTGGTCCCTTGTTTATCTTTTTAAAAAAATCTTAGTTGGACTATAATTTATAGGCTGTCACCTCATGAGCCTTTAAAAAATTATATAATTGTTATTTGTTAAATTCATTAAGTTCAAAAAACCATTATTTTTATTATTATCATTATTTATGGAGAGAATAGACCCAAAGCAAACTAGCAAAAGAATTGAAAATATTAGCTTTAGAACTCGACCAAATAAGAAAATTTTCTAAAGACCATGGAGCTTGAGAAATCTGAGGACCGCTGGTACAAATCAAGTCTCCCAACAAAGCAGGACCCTCTTGAGAGTAAGAAATCTTCTCCCTCGTGCTCACTCTGTATTATTCTACAGCAATTGTCTTTTATTTTCTAGGCATCACAGAAACCACTGAGTCACCTGTAATACATGAAGGAACTAATCTTTAGTTAGGGAGGTCCATCTGCAAAGATGGAGTTTGGTCAGTGCAGGTATTGCTATTAACTCTACACGTAACATTTTATGGTACTGTAGGGACCTGTCACTATTCTATTACTGAAAATATTCCTTATTGAATGAACAGTCTTTCATGACTTAATTTGAAGGTCTGGTTGCTGGAACAGAACCTGAAGGCTAAGGGGAAGTGTTAACAATTTATGAAAAATCTTTAAGAGATTGAAGGGACTACTAGATATAAAAGCAAGTTTCAAATAATACAGAAAACAAAATCAAGTAGCAAGTAAAGATAACATTAGCTCATCTGTGTGAATAGCAAAAAGTAAAGTTCCTAAGATTTGAATTGCATTCTTTGGGAAATTCTATGTATGCAAATGCTCTGGGTCTGTAAATAGATAAAATCTCATAAAGTAAAATTCCAAGTGCTCCTCTTTTAGTGATTAGTCAACTTCAATGGAATGTCTACAGTTTTTTTATTCTCTATCAGAATCAGTGCTTATTTTAACTCAGAATGTGAAATATATGTGGTCATTGTATGGCAAGTGACAATAAAGAAAATAAACACCAAAATGAGAGAAAAGCAAAGGCCAACTGAATCAGCAGAAATCAGACTTTCAAAAGTTAAAATCCAGAAGGAGTTTGGTCCACTTTCTCTATTTCTTCTCAAAGTTACAGTTTTCTTTCATCCTTGGCTTAAAATGAGCTAATGGACAAGACCTCCAATTTTCTTCAATTCTTTGCCTGTAGAATTTGCCACAGAATTACTTTTTCTCGCTGAAATCTATCATGAGTTACTGAAGGAAATAAAAATAATGCCTTATTGGCTGTGGAGAAAGGAAGCAGTATTTTTGAACTAAGACAGAGGTCAGCATTTGCTTGTACTCAAGGTTGGTGTCACCATTCTGAGTGGCTTCCAATTGAACAGTTCTAGTCCTGTTCAGTTGATAGCCCAACTCACAAAAGAAAACATCTTATTCCTGATACATTCCATCTGAACAGACAGAGGGTACCATTAATCCATTAGAAAAGCCACTGGCACAACTTGATATTAAAAGAAAGAAATTCTAAGTAAACATTGTGTTTTGCAGAGCTGAAAGGCTTAAAAGTGTCAAGTTCTGGTGGCCTGTGTGTTACTGCCTGATCACATGGAAGGGGATACCAAACTTCGGATTTTGTGCAAGTATCCCTAGATTTATAAAATGTGTTCCTGAAAGAGTTTTATAGAAAACAGGATTGAACAATGAATCCTGTTAGTTCTCTGTGGGTTACTCTTAAAGTACAGTTTCACTTTCCTAAAAAGCTTTGTAAGGTCCAGAATGATCAGTTGCAAAATTACTTTCTAGTCTCGTTTGTTACCACTCACTTCTCCACACCACACACGTCTGAACACATTTGTCTTCTGTTACTTGAATTTATTATATTCTGTGTGCCTTCTCAGCTTTGTCAGTATTATTCCTAGAAAAAATTGTATCCTTTTCTTCAACTGGTTAACTCTTACTACAATATCCAAACTTAAATTTTCCTTTCAATTCTGGATTATAGGTTCCCATTTCATTTCTGCTATACACGTACATATATATACATTTTTTTCAATGTCTTCCCTGGGTTCAGAGCACCAGGAGAGCAGGTATCAAGTCATTTTATTTACCATCAAATCCTTGGCATATAGTATGTGTTCAATAAAATTTGTTTAATGAATGTTTACTGCCACTGAATAAGCTGAATTTGTAAAAATAGTTTTAATCTTCATAACTGTATGCCTAATTATGGTGAACTTGTTTTTTGTGCAAAGTTCTTATTGATAATAATATTAATAGCAGTAATAATGGCAACCATACTAACATTTACTGAGTTTCTACCATGAACCATGTATTCTATTAAGAGCTTCCATATCCTGTCCCATCTAATCTCTCAAACATTTCAACAATGTGGGAGTTTGATTTTTCATTTTACAAATGATAAAACTCAGACTCAGAAGTAGCATATGAAAGTGGACAAATAGGAATTTGAATCAAGGTCTATCTTCAAAGACATGTTATGTCACTATTACACAGCTTATACAGAGTGATAGGGCTTAACCAATAATTCAAGTTATATATTACTTTCTACCATTATAACTTTATTCATAGTTACATGAATAGAAAATTTCATGAGAGAAAATTACTAAATAGAGGATTAAATATTTTTAAATAATATACTCTTTATCTGTAGCACTCTGTGTTTAAAATTGTGGTAGTTAGTGTTGTGTGTCAACTTGACTAGGCCATGGTTTTGAGAGGCTTGGCAACTGGATGTAGTTATTCCCCATGAGGAGATTGGATGTGGTTTAATCAATTCCATGGTGGGATCAGCTATAAGAAGCTAACTAGTTGCCTTCAGGGTGTGGCCTTCTTCCAGTATATTGGGGAAAGCTTTGAGGAAGGTCTCTTGTTTTTGGCATATTTTGGATCTTGCATTTGACTGAGTCTTCATCTCCAGTTCCTGGACTTGAACCAGTGGCCTGCCATGTTGCCTGTCGATCTTACAATTGTGCCATTTTACCTGCAGTCCTTGAGTTCATCAGCCTCAGCAGCTTGCAGCTGCTGGGTTAGGAAATGCCTCCAGCTCCACTGGGCCTGGAAAAAAAGGTAGAGCTGAAACCCAAGGTCAAGGGGCCTTCACCCAGCTGCTAGAGCTGGCACTCTGAATTTGGATGTCTAGCCTCCTAAACTGTAAGAGAATAAAATACTGTTCGTTAAAGCCACCCACTTGTGTTATTTCTGTTATAACAGCTCTAGGGAATCAAGACAGTAGTATTTTGTTGTTGCTATGTGCCGTCGAGTCGGACCCAACTCATAGCGACCCTTCCTTGGGTTTCCGAGGCAGTATCACTACAGAAGTAGATTGCCCCATCTTCCTTCCAAGGAGTTGCTAGTGGGTTTGAACCATCAGCCCTCTGGTTGGCAGTCCAGTGCCTTAGGCACTACGCTACCAGAGGTCCCAGACAGTAGTATATACATTATCTAATCTAATCTAAATTATATGTATCTGTTAGCAGTCCTAATTAGGCCTTTGCCTTCATTGCATGAGTTCATATCACAAAGATCTGATTATCAGATTCTTAGAGTTTTTGGCTATTTCTCCTTGATGACTGTGAAGCAGAAATATTAATTAATATCTAATTAATTAATTGAAAATCAATACTTTGCTGTATGGTTTTGAAGGATCTCTGGTGGCATAGTGCCTAAGACATCTGACTGCTAACCAGAAGGCTGGTGGCTCAAACCTACCAGCACTCCTCAGAAGGAAGATTGGGCAATCTACTTCCGTAGTGATACCGCCTTGGAAACCCAAGGAGGGATCACTATGAGTTGGGTCCCACTCAACAGCAGTGAGTTTTTGAGTTTTTTTGAAGGTTTTGAAACATTGTCATCGTTACCACAAATACTGTTGTTAGGGTTCAATAATAAAAATAACAATGAAAGTGGATAGTAATTTAATGGCCACAATTGTGAGGTGATAACAATTCCTATCACCATTTGTTATTATCCTACCTTTATTGATATAAACCTGAGACATATCAGATTTAGATCATTAATAAGTGACATGGCAGGGATATGCATCCATGATGGTAATCTTCAAGTATCAGTGGTTCTTGCTCAGCAAACAGCAGAAACATAATTCCTTCTTTGTCTACCGTTTGTCCTGTTGTGTTATTCAAATGAAGAGAAAATATCCTCTATTAATTTAATATAAGCAAATACTTTGCTATTTCAGAGCATGTTCCTATCAGAATGACTTGTGCAAAATTTCTTATGTACTCCCAAATATACCTTTGTGCATAATGCAAGAGGTTTCTAATTTGAAGTTAAATTTTAAATAACTTTTATGATAATTTTAATTGTCATAGGAAAGACATTTTAGGCTTTTCCCTGTCATTTTTTTATTACATAATTTTTTTACAAAATAACTATTTAAGGAGTTACATAATGATGTATATACTATATGTTGCAAATTGCATATTGCTAAGAATTAACAGAAAAAAAAATCTTCCAAGAGAGTTAATCACAAAGTTCCCCATGTCTGGCTTTATTGCCATGATTTGGTGGTAACATTTGATCTAACTTGAAGAGGGTGTAGGTAATATGTAATAAATTGCTTAGCAAATTAGAAATTAGGACCTTTGACCTATTAAATTAGGTGAGGCCTCTTCTAAATTGAAGAGAGAGAGTTTTCAGCATGCAATGCAGGAAACTGACTACTCAGCCACAAGTATAACTTCTTCCTTACTATTATGTCTTAAAACACAGGTTGTTTCCTTGATGGCCTATGTTGCTTGGGGATTAGACACCCAAGCCAAAACACAGAGTCCAGACTTGTTTGGGAGACTTTGTGATATTTACAAGCTTATTTCTGGACATTTTGTCTCTCTAGAATCAGTATAGCTTTTGCAATCTATCAACCTTCTGAATTCCTTTAAGGTTTTGGATTTGTCAGACAAATGCCATGAAGAAAATGTGAAAGCAATTTTGTTTACAAGTGCCACTAGTCTGGTCAAGTATGGAAAAATCATTAAAATATTGTGAGGAACAAATATACCACCAGATGATTGCTTGGGCATAACCATAACTACTGAGGCACTGGAAGGTTTAATAGACTCTTGCTTTGAAATAACTTCTTTCTTCAAAAATTGCATGACAAAACATGACCAGCAAAAGACAAAATAGATAAATTAGATCTCATAAAAGTTAAATACTTTTGTTCACCATTGGACTTTATCAACAAACTGAAGATATGATGTACAGATTGGGAAAATTTTGGGGGGGCTATATATCTGAAAAATGTATAATACTAAAAATAAACATAAAACAAATTAGCAACAGAAAACAACACAATCTAAAAAATGGGCAGAGGACCAGAACAGATGTTTGACCAAAGAAAATGGTTGAATGGCCAAGAAACATGTGAAAAGATGTCATTAGGGAGATGCAAATGAAAATTAAAATGAGATAATACCGCATCAGTATTAGAATGGCAATGATAAAACAAATAAAAGAAAAATGGAAAACAACTAGTGTTGGTGAGACAGTGGAGAGGAAATTGTAATGGTACAGCCACTGTCAAAAACAGTTTGGTGGTTACTAAAAAAATTGAACATAGAACAACATATAACCCAGTAATCCCAGTATTAGGTGTATACCCAGAAGAAGTAAAGGCAAGAACACCAACAGAAATATGTTTACCAATGTTTATTGCAGCACTTTTCACAATAGCCAGCAACCAAAATGTCTACTCATGGAAGAATGGATAAACAAAATGTGGTATATATACACAGTAGAATACTATTAAGCCATGAAGAGAAATTAAGTTCTGTGCATACAACAACATGGATAAACCTTGAAATTATCATGCTGAGCAAAATAAGTTGCATAAGGACAACTGTTGTATGATTTCACATATGTGAAATAAGCAAATATATAGAAGTCGAATATTATTACTGGTTACCATGGGATAGAGCGGGAAATGGGGAGTGTTTGCTCAGGGGGAATTGAATTTATATAAACGGTGGTAGAGTAATTTGGAAAAGGATAATGAGAATAGCTGTACAAATTGAATTATGTAATCAAGGTCACTGAATTGTACATCTAGAAATTGTTGAGATAGTATATGTTTTATTATGTATATTTTCACTACAATAAAATTTAAAAATGCTATACATTACCATATGAGATTTTAGTGAAGAAGTTATGGCTTAAAAAATGTGTTAACATTTTTTACCTAATTGCTAGACAGGTAAGAGACGAGTATTAATTTAGGTCATTGGAAAAGTGGCCATGGGAAAGGTAATAATATACCAAATTGAATGACCAACACAATAACACTAAGGAAAAGGAAGACACAGAGAGGTGCACAAGAGATACAGACAACAAAGATAAATACTTTTACATGTACAATACTGTGCTATCAGTGACAACAAACATTAATCTGTGGGTAAATAGATGAGTAGACAGACTGAATTATCAGGCATGTCTAGGCAAAAGGGAATATACAGGTGACCATATATAAGTTTGGCAGATGATATTTCTACATACGAATTTGTATGGATTGTAAGAGTGTCCACATAGATAGAACTAAGAGAGGGCAAAGTGATGATAACTTCTTAGTTACAGTCAACCTCTCTAATGGAGCAAGTTGTTGGACCTTTGTGCTTAGGACATGGCCATGGGGTACTTCAAGCTCAAGTGGCATAACACAGTACACAAAAACATTGCTCTACATCGTACTTTGGTGAGTAGTGACTGGGGTCTTAAAAGCTTATAAATGGCCATCTAAATGCAACAATTGATCTCTCCTCATCCAGAACAAAGAAGAAGGAAGAAAACCAAAGACTCAAGGAAACAATTAATCCAAGGGACTAGTGGACCATGTGAACCTCAACCTATATGACCATGGACCAAAAGCACTAGATGATGCCCAGCTATCACTGTCAACCACTAGGAAAGGGATCAGTGAAGGAGATTCTGGATAGAATGAGAGAACAATGTGCAACAAAACTCAAAAGCATAAAAAATCCCAAGTTTACTGGTCTGATAGAGCCTGGTGAGACCCCTGAGACTATGGCCCCTAGTTACCCTTCAGGCCTGGAATTTAACTCACTCCAGTGGCTTCTAGCCAAACAAAAGACAGGCACATAAGGTGAATATTCACACCAGGTAGATAAACTCCTTAGGATGATCAATCAATCCTGGGAGAACAGAAGGGCACCATTTGCACAGGGAAATAGCTCAGGGGGCAGAAATGCATAGGAAAGAAGGACACAGGAAGAGGTAACTACAGGGACGAAGTGGGAAGAGAGCTGTTAGTTACGTTGTGGGGATTGCAGCCCATGTCATGAAACAAAATGTGTATGAATTGCTGTATGGAAAATGAATTTGCTCTGTAAATTTTGTCCACATCACACAATTTTTTTAAGTGTATTAACATTATCATCCACAAAATAGTGGTCAGAATTAGTTCACGTTCTATTCAGGCATCTTTTAGTTTATCTGTGCAGGTTCTCATAAAAGCCCCTAAAAGGAATTAAGTTTTCTGGAATTTTGTAGATATTAATACTAAATGATTCTCAAAGAATCAGTGACTAATGAAGTAAATTCTAGGCTAATTTGATGCTATCCCCAGTCTCTAGCAAACATTCTTCTCAAAGAATGAAAATGACAATGACAATTTGTAAAATTCTGTGGAGATCTGGAAACAAATAGCCACATCTGGGTTACTAGTTTTTCAAGTTAAGATCATCTGTAGTCCTTGGAGAGAGACAGCTTTACATACCACCTTTGATTCTGCAGTCTTGAATTGCTCATCTGTAAAAGCACTTTTGTTGACTGAAGGATCTGTGAGTCAGAATGAACAAAGACATATTCACATTATAGCAGATATGTGGACACACACTTCAGTCTAAGTGTCAAAGCTCAGAGGATATTTTTATAAAAGGAATATCTCACTTGCCAAGAGTGACACTTGAAAACTAGCTTCACTTAGCATCTCTGAGTCTCATGAAGATTACATAGCAGCCAAAACACTACTAAAGACATAAGGAGAAATAAAAAAGCACCGTGTCACTCAAGGATTCCACCCTGATTTTCTTCTGCAGATAGAATAAATATTAAGTAGCATAAGGTGCCAATTGGATGTATGTGCCCTACAGTAATTAACCTACATTTTGTTTAGAAAATGATTTGTCAAAATCTATGCCTATTAATCTGTTTGCTAGTAATTGTTTTAAGACTTTTTTCCCACATTAAAATAGAGGTGGCAATAGTATGAATGTGAAAATTTTTCTGTTTTCTGAATTCAGACTTTATTTCTAGATAAAAATGTGTAAGCTCTTATCCAATGTATGTAGAAAACATGGCAGCTGCTCCCTATTAATAAGATAAGAATTTTGAAAAATAGAGATTTTCTGAATCTTCAGTTTTCTAGTGATTTCATGGTCTAATTTCTTGCTTTTATTGAATTCTAAATGTTGCTTTTATCTGACTTCCTGCAGCTGATCTCGTCTCCTCACTTGGTGTCCACCTGAAGATATAAACTCTCTGTAATTACCTAAAGCAGTCAGGGAAATGAGACTGTAGTAGTCTGGGTATACTGGAGAGATATTGCATCATAACACAACACCATAGGTAACAGGAAATTAAATACCTGCCCTTGAAATTACTCAAACTTTCTTGGTATTAGCTGCTACTTCTCTGCAGGCCATAACAGACTCCTATCCTGCTCCTGAAACCTTATTCACCATTCCCCTTTAAATCAGCCTCCCAAGTAAAGGGAACAGTCAGTTGATTGAACAAGTCTCGGGTGAAATAAGGAAACCATTATTTTCTCTTTGCCCATTGCCAACCTTCTCATTGCCCACTCAAACCCTCTGTGTGGGCTATTCTCTATTCCTCAGTGAAATCTAGCTGAGATCCTATGACTTTTCTGAATACATTATTATAAATGTTTTTGATCAAAAAATAACAGGCTCAGTTCAGAAATTAAAATGGTCTATGCTTTAAACAGCACACGTTAAATTAAAGCTTCTCCTCAGTCCTAGCTGAGGTCTTACTGCAAGCAGAAAGCCTAGAGCATCACCTCTATTCGATCCCACACTTCACTCTCCTCCTTGCTTTCTCTCTCCTACTCTGCAGCAACTCTGGCCTTTTCAGTGTTAAATGGGAAGGGAGGGAAAGATTGGCTTTGATTGGAACCAAAATTGTTTGGTGTTTGTTTTATCTAGGATAGCAGATATTTTAAATCTGACTCATTTGTTTTCTTTTTGAGTGTATCCTTGAGCTCTTTAGATAAGCTTTCAGTTCTGGAGACCTCTGACCTTTATTGTTAATTAATTCTGGCAAAGGATTTGTCTAGCTTATTAATTGCCATCAGACCCTACTTTCCTGTGGTCCATTTTATAAGGACTCTATTCTCTCTTAGGGTCTAATCAAGATTGAATTAGAGAAAAGTCTATTATAAATAGGGGTGAAGATCTCTTTCTCTCTCTCTCTCTCTCTCTCTCTCTCTCCCTTGACATTCGCTTATGCCCATGAGAACCCCTCACCCATCCCTATATCTGAAACATTATCAAACATTCTTAACCTTGCTCTACAACCTGAGCAGCAAGCCATTCATATTCTTTCACCTTTAGAGAAAGGTTTTTTTTTTTTTTCTTTTTATTAGATGTAGGTCCTGAAACACTAGTCAGGCATCAGGCTCCTTGTAGAGTGATCTCTAAGCCCTTCTTCCTTAGCTTAAGGTGAATGGATCAGAGACCCTCTCTCTTTCATCACAACGGGAGAAGTAGCGGAATGTGCAATATCTATCTTCAAGTAAACCCTCCCTCTAATTTTCAGTTTCATTCTTACAACGTTTCTAACATGTTTTAAGGACTTAAAGTAAAGGTTCAATTGACATTGGCATTGCTTGCTCAGAAACACTTCTGCAGCCCCTGCTTAGGGATCTAGTAGTTTGCTTTGAAATATGGGCATGGATGGCAGCTACTTGTGGACCTCAACCTAAAGTAAGGCAACTATGGACCCCTTGTATCATCTTGTTACCTGATAAAACAAAATTAGTTCTCTCTGTAAAAGAATTGTATAGACATTTTTTGAAATAATGAAATTTCTCTAACTGTAATAACACAGTGACTCTAATTGTCCTCTAAAGAATATAACATATTGCAT
>NW_006921588.1:38702884-38751412 GCF_000298275.1 Orycteropus afer afer
GGTTGGGCATTCCTACTTCCGTAGTGATACTGCCTCGGAAACCCAAGGAGGGGTCGCTATGAGTCGGGGCCGACTCAATGGCATATAACAACAACAACTATATATATATATATATATATATACACACACACATACACAAACACACACACACATATATGTGTGTGTGTATATATATATGTATATATGTATATGTATATCATGTCATCCTTAACTTAAGGGTCTTATCTGAAATCAACTAAGATATTGTAGTATACTCATAAGCCTCTGGTATAGGTAGAGAAAAAAATATATAGTGTGATTAGCAAGAATATTTTCTGAGCTCCTTTGGTCTTGCTGCTCAGTAACAGAAGAAAGATCTGCTAGAGGGAAAACAAAACAAAAACTTCAGAGAAGAAAAGCAGAGAGTAGGGAAGGGTTGAAAGTTTTTCCTACCTTTCTTCCTCTGCACTTCAAGAAGATGTTTCCACCCATTCTTGAAACACATATCTGGCTATGAGAATTAAAATTGATATGAAACATCTATTAAATGGGAATGATAGTACTATTTTCCTCTTACTGTTGTCAGAATTAAATAAGTTGACACATGTAAATCATTAATACCTCTCAAGTGGTAAGCACTTATTAAACGTTACTGTTTTTTATTATAATGGATACATGTATTGCTGTTGTTCATCTTTGTATAATAAAACCCAGAACAGTGCCTAATACATGGTAGAAATATGTTGCTGTTGTTGTTGTTAGCCACTCATGGTGACCCATGCACATGGGATCAATGGTTGTGATCCATAAGGTTTTCATCAGATGATTTTTGGAAGTAGGTGACCAGCCTTTTTTTCTTGGTCTTTGTTAGTCTGGAAGTAATGCTGAAACCTGTTCAGTATCATAGACATGCAAACTTCCACTGACAGAAGGATGGTGGCCACTCATAAGGTGCATTGTTGGGAACCAAACAGAAGCCTTCCACGTGTCAGGAGAGAATTCTACCACTGAACTACCAATGCAGTAGGAGTGTTGCTGTTGTTGTTAGGTAACTTTGAGTCAATTTTCAACTCATAGAGACCCCATGTGACAGAATAGAACTGCTCCCTAAAGCTCCTTGGGCTGTAATCTTTGTGGAAGGAGATAATTAGGTCTTTCTCTCACAGAGTCTCTGGGTGGGTCCAACTTTTGACATTTCATTTAGTGACCTAGGGTTTAACCAATGCACCACCAAGGATCCTTGATAGGAATGTAATAGGAATCTTCAATATAAATGAATGAATTAATTTTCAAAGGAGTGGCGGTACCCAGATGTTCAAAACAACTGTTCTGAAGAATATGTTTTCACTCCAATATTGCTAGATTATGTGCATGTGAGAATTGTCTTTCTTGTTTGTTGTTATATTTCTGGTGCCTCACATAGGATTTTGCATATACTAAAAGTTCAAAGTATAAATATTTTAATAAATAAAAGACATTTTCAGACATTGCGTATTTAAAATTAGTGTTGGATTTTTTTTTGTCATTGTTGTTGTTAGGTGTCATCAGTCAGCTCTGACTCATAGCAGCCCTATGTACAACAGAATGAAACATGGCCCAGTGGTGTGCCATCCTTACAATCCTTGCTACACTTGAGCCCATCCTTGCAGCCACCTTGTCAATCCATCTTGTTGAGGGTCTTCCCCTTTTTCCCTAACCCTCCACTTTACCAAGCATGATATCCTCCTCCAAGGAGGTCAACATGACCAAAGTGGGTGGGATGAAGTCTGGCCATTCTTGCTTCCAAGGAGCATTCCAGCAGCACTTCTTTCAGGACAGATTCGTTAGTTCTTCTGGCAATCCATGATATTTTCAGTATTTTTCTCCAACACCACAATTCAAAGGCATCAACTCTTCTTCAGTTTTCCTTGTTCACTGTCAAGCTTTCACATGCATACAAGGTGATTGAAAAACCATGGCTTGAGTTAGTTGCATCTTACTACTTAATACTGGACTGTTGGTAGAAAAGAGTAATTCAATACTAGAAACATGGTTATTGTGACTTCCTTTAGCTTTTGCTACTATTTTTTAAAACTGTGAAAATTTTGTGCTTTGATCAAAATAATACATGTAACACCTCATCCATTCATTTCAACTGCTGTATAATGTTCCATTATATTAATGAAAGAAAAATATTACCATTGATGTGTATTTATTATTTTTAAATTTTGCCTTTATTAACAATGCTGCAATAATACACATTGTCTAAGTATGCTAGAGTTTCTCTTCAGTTTAGTCAGAGAGATGGAATTGATAAATCACCAACTTTAATGGGTATTTCCAATTGACTTCAAAACTGACTGACTCAACACAGTCATAAGCAGTATGAAAGAAGTCCCAATTTCCCACATCTTTATTGATGCATATGGAGCTCTGGTGGTGCAATTTCTAAGGCATTTGTCTGCTAACCAGAGGGTTGGTGATTCAAATCCACTAGCCGCTCTCCGGAAAGAAGATGGGGCAATCTATTTCTGTAAGGATTTACCACCTCCAAAATCCAAAAGGGGGTCATTGTGAGGTGGAATCAACTCCATGGCAGTGAGTTTTGTTTTGTTTCATTATCAATGTATAGTGTTGAATTGAGGAAGTTTTATTTGATGAATGTGTTTGTATTTTGGTTACTATGGCTTCTTTATGTTATCATTTTTGTTGATTTACATGCATTTCCCTGGTAACTATTGAGATTGAGCATACTAAATAGGTAATCATGTGGTCTGACTTCTAGTAGTTCATTTAGTGTTTTTTGCAAAGTTTTAGACTTATTTCTATCATTTGACTCTGTGTTTTCTTTGCTTTCCCTTTGGTTTGATTCTCTTTTTCTTCTTTAGTATCTTTTGTTGAGGTAATAAATTTCATAATCCTCTCCCTTTTTATTCATCTTCTGATTTGGAAGCACTATATGGCATTGCTTTTATTGCTTTTTTTTTCTTACGTTTCAACTTATTAACTTTAAACTTTCCCAGCAAATTCAACCTTATAAAGTACTTCTATTCTCCTTCTAAATACAAGAAAAACTCAATATAGTTTGTTGGTTAAACACATAACAATCCAAGCTTGTTCAAATATTTTAAAATGTAGTTAAATTTACCAATATTTGTTGTATTTCTGTGCTCATTACTTCTTATATCTCATGATTTTGCTATAGCCTCACTTTTTTTTTCTTCCTCTGAAGTACATCCTTCCATTTAGTAGTCCTTTTGGTGAGAGTATAAGATTGATAAACTCTCTTAATTTTTGCATGTGTGAAATGTCTTTATTTTTCTCTCACTCATATAAATAAACAGGTATGCTGCTTTACTGTTGCTATGTAACAATCAGTTTTAACTATTTTTAAGTTTTGTTTTTGAAAAGAATGTTTTGCAAAATGAAGTTCACGTACCAGACTTTGTATGTGAAAATGCTCCAAAAGTCAAAAAAAAAAAAGTGTTAAGGAAAAATACTACATAAAAAGGTATAACTGCACCAGTAGCTTGAACAGTAATAAGACATTTAAACATATTTCACTGATTGTGTGTGGCTTTATATCGTCACAGCTCACAACTGAACACTATTCATATATTTACCGAATACCTTTTTTGTGTTTACAATGATTGTAGACAGTTTCAGTCTTTTAATTCCTCCATGGTATTAAATTCATAATGCTGAAAACAACCCTTATCTACTTTCTCACAGGACTGGCTAACAAACTGCTTCAGAAAAAAAAAAAATTTAATTTAATTTTCTTTCAAAAATATCAAAATAGACTTGTATAAGTCCCTTTTATAACATATTTCCAGGACCTTTAAAGCTAGTAAGAGTGAAGGATAGTGAAATATTATCACAGCAGGGGCAAATTATCTCAGTCCAGCCCTGGTTCTGCCCCTAGCAAGCAATACAATTTTAAGGTTACTTATTTGGCTCTGGGTTGCTCAGACTCATCTATAGAAAAACATAGAGACTTCTACTTGCTCTAACTAATTATTATGGTGTGAAATGAAGTAGCAGGCATAAAGAACATTTTTTTTTTTAAGTTAAATAAGAAATACAGAGAAAAAGAGAGCAAATTCAAAACAGCTCTCTACTCTGCCTCATTTTCGAGATCATGGCTAACCTACTCTTGTTTAGTATGTGTAGACCAAGAAAATCAAAAGGACTGCATTACTTTGGTGGTCAAACACAATTATAGAGCCAGATAGCAAATATAAAATGTTGTTGTTGTTGTTAGTTCCCACCGTGTTGATTCCACTCTTGGTGGTCCCACATGTGCAGAGTAGAACTTCTCAACAGTGTTTTCAACGCTGCACCATTTTGAAAGCAGATTGCCATGTCTGTCTTCTGAGGCACCCTGGGTGAGTTCGAACTGTCAACCTTTTGGCTAATAGCTTAACAGCTAATAGTTAACATCCAGGAAAACACCTAAATATAAAATGCATTTAATTTAATATAATGTGACTTTCCAGGAGGCCCTGGGATAATCACTTCTTTTTCCTACTCTCTCTTAACTGCCATTCTTTTTAATGCTTGTTTAATATCCTTCTTACCTATTGGTTAGTGTGGGTCTTAAGCTTAGGGTGTTTTCGGAAGCAAGCACATATTTTAGCAATTAACACCCTAAAAACTCAAGCTGCTTTTTGGCAATATTCTGAAAAAAATATTTCAGCCCTTTCATCCCCAGCTTGTTTGATAATTCACATTCCCATGCCCTTGAATTTGGCAGTCTCTCCAGTGCAAGGGGCTCATTCTTAGATTTGTGAGGGAAGTGTGAGAAACTGGGAGATACTAAATAGGGACATTAGCTACATATGAACTAGATATACTAAGTTAGTGAGGTTTTGTTCCTGGCCTGTTCTCTCTATTTTTAAATGTGATTGTACTCAGAGTTATTTTGAACATTTTTCTTAACTCCCTGCCATCCACCTACCTGTTTTATTATTAGCTACCCTTTCCAGAAATATTTTTATAGAAGTTAAAAAGGAGATGAAACAAAATGTCTTACAAACTGCTTCCACCTTCTAGCGGTAAAGGAACGAACAGACTCTTGGCTGATTTTAGACTTCACTTCTCAGAGGCAGGGACATCTGGAATCCAAAAGAAGACTAGGGAATTTTGTCCGGCTTTGCGAAGTCTTTTATCCTTTAAATCACTTTACATTCTTGATCAAGGTGACAATTATGCATTCAGGAAGAATTGATGTTTAGTCAATGCCTAGTGAAAAGGGAATGGTATCATGAGCACTAAATAATAAGTGTAATTATGGTAGCACAGTGCTTAAGGCATCTGACTGCTAACCAGAAGGTTGGTGGTTCAAACCCACCAGCCACTCTGCAGAAACAAGACTGGGAAATCTACTTCTATAAAGATTTACCACCTCAGAAATCCAATGCCATTGCTATGAGTCAGAATTGACTCGATGGCCGTGGGTTTGGTTTGGGTTATGGTTTGTTGAAGGGCTAAATATTCATCCCTCCTCAGCTCTCTCAATCCACAGACAAATGTGTCCTGACCAGCTAATTTTAGGTCTTATTTCTCCCCAAACTGGGTCTAAATAAAGGGTCATCCACTCAATGGGAGAAAAGACCTGCTATCTGCTCCCAAAAAAGATTTCAGCCTAAGAAACCCTATGGGACAGTTCTACTCTGTCCTATAGGGTCACTGTGAGTCAGAACCAACTCAATGGCACACAATCACAAAATAATAAAAAACTTAAAGGAGGCCTAAGGGAAACCTGCATGAGGTCACACAATCACAAAATAATAAAAAACTTAAAGGAGGCCTAAGGGAAACCTGCATGAGGTTTAATGCCAGGAATTCATCTACTTCATTTACTTGAGCCACTTGAATTCTTTCTCTTTTTTTTCTTCTCATTGCTTGTTTGCCCTGACAAGTGATAATGCAAAGATTTCTAATTCTAAAATTGTATGATCAAAAGAGGCTAAAAATTTTAAAATGGGCACATAATCTAAAAATACCAAACTCACTGCCATCGCGTCATTTCCGAATCACAGTGTCCTCCATTGGGTTTCCAAGGCTGAAAATCTTTACAGAAAAAATACCTCATCTTTCTTCCATGGAGCAGTGAGTGGGTTAAAACCACTGATCCACTGATCTTTTGGTTAGCAGCCAAATGCCTTAGCCAATACACCACTAAAAAAAAAAAAAGAAAAGAAAAGGAAAACCTCACTGCCATCAAGTTGATTCTGACTCATAGTGACCCCCTTTGGCTTTCCAAGATAATAAATTTTTATGGAAGTAGATTGCTCAGTCTTCCTTCCATGGAGTGTCTGGTGGGTTTGAACCACCAGATTTCTGGTTAGCAGTCAAATGCCTTAGGCACTATGTCACCAAAGTCTGTACTACACCACTAGAGCTCCTTAAAATAGGCAACTGGGAGTCATAAATTAATTGTATTGGTACATATTCAAAACAGATACCTTAATAAGACCAGGGTATTCAGTGGGTTGTAGAATTCAGAATCAGGAGATCAAGGTTCTGGTCCTAACTCTGGCTGCTCACTGCCATTGAGTCCTTTCTGATTCATAGTGACCCCCATTGGGTTCTGAGGCTGTAAATCTTTACAGAAGTAGATAACTCTGTCTTCCTTCTGCAGAGCGCCTGGCGGGTTTGAACTGCTGACCTACAGATAAGCAGTCAGGTGCTTTATCTACTATGCCACCACAGCTCCTATTAGTTCTCTGTATTACTAAAATAAACAAATAAATAAATCTTTTGGAAGAGAGTCCCATTTCAATTGGGAATGTGCATCAGAACATATACACAACTAAACCCAAACCCAGATTCTCTGAATTTGAATCTTGGTGAGGAGAGCTCAGTTGTGTTTTCTAAAAGTTCCCAAGGGGATTCTGATATGTGCTCCTCACTGACAGTAAGCTAGCTGAACTTCAAGTCTCCTGCCCCACTCTGACATTATTTGAGTCCATGAGTCAGTCTGAATCAGAACACTAGGAAGTCATGGCAAAGAAATAGAGAAAGGCAGTACCATATTTCAGACATATACTATATTTGATGAATAATTTTTATAATGACAAGAATTTTTAGAAGTTCTTATAAAATATTTTCAAGCAGATAATGCTTCTAAAAAATTGTAGTTTTATAAGATAATCCTAGCAAAAGGATGATTAAAATACTTAGCCAAGAAAAATGTGGCTATCTTGGATTAGTTTAACTGACAATCTTCCTGTATGCAATTATTTATACATATTTATAGATATTTTAGTGATTGTTCTCAAAATTAAAATATACTTACTTAACTTTTCACAGTTTACTCAGAATCAATGTATTTCTACTTCAAGTGGAATGTAGAAACTTTACCAACATAGGAGTCCCTTTGAACCAAACTAGTTGCCATCCAGTTGATTCTGACTCATGAAGACTCTGTGTGTTGGGCACTCCACAGGGTTTTAAAAGCTTTGACCTTTTAAAAGTAAATCACCCACCTTTCTTCTAAGGCAATTTTGAGTGGGTTCAAGCAGCCAACATTTTGGTTAGCAATTGAATACTTAAACATTTGTGCCAGCCAAAGACTCCCCTTACCCTCCATTTTATGCTGTCTTACTACATCAACAAACATTGAAAATCATATGAGCTGATAACATAATTTTTGCTTTAAACCATCAAACATATTTTTCAAAATTTTAAGAAAAAGAGAACAGTCAACTATATTTATCCAGACCGTTACTATTTTTTGTTGCTCTTCCTTCATTTCCAATTATTTCAATCTTCCCTTGGTATCATTTTCCCTCTGTGTAACAAATAACTTGCTTTAGCACTGCTTTTAGTGGGAGCCTGGTAGCAACAGATTCTCTTAGTTTTCCTTTATCTGATATTTTTTTTTAACCTTCATTTTTTGCATGATATGTATTTTGTTCTTTTACTATTTATAGAAATATTTTCAATACTTTAAATATATTATTACCCAGCCTTCTGGTTTCCATATGTATTTACAAGAAGTCTATAGGCAATAAAATTATAAATTCCTTGCTAAAAGGAGTATTTTTTCTTTC
This sequence comes from Orycteropus afer afer, assembly GCF_000298275.1. Taxonomy (NCBI): domain Eukaryota; kingdom Metazoa; phylum Chordata; class Mammalia; order Tubulidentata; family Orycteropodidae; genus Orycteropus; species Orycteropus afer. The sequence continues at coordinate 38,710,903 of NW_006921588.1, forward strand.
ATCCCTATATGTACCCTGGCAAATTTCTGAACACATCTTAGTTAATTAGATATATACTAAGAACCTGATGAGCAGTACATGTTAGATACAGTAGTCATATATTTTATGTTTTTCCAATCATGACAATTTTGAGCATATTGAGAATGAATTGACAATTATTTAAGAATAACAAGCATAACCCAGAGCTAAGAATTATGTTCACCCTAATATTACTCAATAAGTAGCTTTTCCAACAAAAAGAGAGAGAGAGAGAGAGAAGAAAGTCAATTAGGCAGTCATTGTTTCATCTTCCTAGAACAGCAACTTCTATTAGGGAAATTGTCCTTCCCTCATTCCATGTTTTCTAACCATGTGGTTTGATTGAGTATTGGTATATTACAGATTTTACTCATCCCTTTAGGGCTCACCTCTTCTCTAGCTATAATTAACTAGAAAAACTGTGGGCCCCTGATGCAGGCTAGGCCACCATTTTAATGCACCCTTTGTGAACAGAATTAATTTGGTCAATGACAGAACCTCTAATGAATGCTGATTATCACAGCATTTTGCAGGGATTTTTCCTCCCCCCCCCCAAAAAAAAAAAAAAATAGGTGTGAGCAGAGGAGGTTCAGTTTCTCTCTGGCAGTGAAATTATATGGCCTCAGAGCTATTGGTTATCATGTCCTCTGCCATGTAGAAGTCAGTCTGCTGTAGGAGAAAAAGAAACAAAGAAGAGGGTCATAACATACTTGCTGGGAGCAGTAGTTTCTTAGTTCCTGTTGTTCCAGTGCCCTGGCTACTTTCCACTGTTTAAATGCATGAAGCAGTAAATCTCCTCTTTTGCTTAGGTGAGTTTTATTTGGGTTTCAGTCATTTACCACAAAAAGAAACTCAAATAACACTTGGAATCTTGTTTTGTTTTGCTTCTGAGACAGCAAGAAGCTCTTTATAAAATGGTGCAGGAAAAGAGTTATCTATCAGGCAGTCAAGAACACCTGACTTAACGAACAACCCATAACTACAAATCAACCCTGTAAAGCCTATTACATTAAAAATTCAAAGGTTCATAGCTGGACAATGAATGTTGTTGTTGTTGTTGTTAGGTGCCCTCGAGTTGTTTCCGATTCATAGCAACCCCATGCACAGCAGAATGAAACACTGCCTGATCCCGAGCCAGCTCCACGATCCCTGCTATACTTGAGCCCATCATTGCAGCCACCATGTCAATCCATCTCGTTGAAGGCCTCCCCCTCTTTCGTTGACCCTCCACCCTACCAAGCATGACATCCTTCTTCAAGGAATGGTCCCTTCTGACAATATGACCAAAATAGGTGAGACGAAGTCTGTTCATTCTTGCTTCCAAGGAGCATTTCGGGTGCACTTCCTCCAGGACAGGTTTGTTAGTTCTTTTAGCAGTCCACAGTACTTTCAGCATTCTTCACCAGCACCACAACTCAAAAGCATCAATGATTTTTCAGTCTTCCTTATTCATTGCCCAGCTCTCATATGCACACTAGACAATTGGAAATATCATGGCTTGTGTCAGGCGCACCTTAGTCCTCAAGGAGACATCCTTGCTCCTCAGCACTTGAAACAGTTCCTTCGCCGTTGACTTTCCCAATGCTACACGTCTTCTAATGTCCTGACTGCTGCTTCCATTGGCCTAGATTGTAGAACAAAGCAACGTGAATTCTTTGACAATCTCAATCTTCTCTCCATTTATTGTGATGCTGCTCATTAGTCCAGTTGTGAGGACTTTTGTTTTCTTTATATTGAATCCATACTGCAAACTGTATTCTTCAACCTTCATCAGTAAGTGTCTCAAGTCATCCTCACTTTCAGCAAGCAAAGTTGTATTGTCTGCATATCTCAGGTTGTTAATGATTCTTCCTCCAATGCTGATGCCATGTTTTTCTTCATATAGTCCGGCTTCTCAGATTATTTGCTCAGCATATAGATTGAATAAGTGTGGGGAAAGGATACAACCCTGATGCACTCCCTTCCTGATTTTAAACCATGCAGTGTCCCCTTGTTCTCTTTGAAAGACAGCCTCCTGGTCAAGGTACAGGTTCCTCATGAGTACAATCAAGTGCGCAAGAATTCCCATTCTTCTCAATGTTATCCGTAATTTGTCGTGATACACACAATCAAATGCCTTTGCATAGTCAATAAAACACAAGTAGACATGTTATCTTTCTTGTATTCTTTGCCTTGAGCCAAGATCCATGTGACAACAGCTATGATATCCCTTGTTCCACATCCTCTTCTGAATCCAGGAATACACATAGATGGCAGGAATACACAGAATCACTGTACCAAAAGGAACTGGTTGATCTTCATCCATTTCAGGAAGTGGCATGTGATCTAGAACCAATTGTACTGAAGGAGGAAGTCAAAGCTGCAATGAAGGAATTGGCAAAGAACAAGGCTCCGGGAATTGACGAAATACCCATTGAGATATTTCAACAAACGGATGCCCCATTGGAGGCACTCACTTGGTTATGTCAAGAGATTTGGAAGACAACTACCTGGCCAACTGACTGGAAGGGATCCATATTTGTACCCATTCCAAAGAAAGGTGATCCCACAGATTGTGAAAATTATAGAATAATATCATTAATATCACACACAAGTAAGATCTTACTGAAGATAATTCAAAAACGGTTGCAGCAGTATATTGACAGAGAACTTCCAGAGGTACAAGCTGGATTCAGAAGAGGACAATGAATAAGTATGACCGAAGAAGAGTTAATGCTTTTGCGTTGTGGTGTTGGTTAAGAATATTGAAATTACCATGGACTACCAGAAGAACTAACAAATCTGTCCTGGAAGAAGAGCAGCTGGAATGTTCCTTGGAAGCCAGAGTGGCCAAACTTTATCTCACCTACTTACTTTGGTCATGTGGTCAAAAGGATGCCATGCTTGATAAAGTGGAAGGTCAACGAGAAAAGGGAAGGCCCTCAATGAGATGGATTGACACAGTGACTGCAATGATGGGCTCAGGTACAGTAAGGATTGTGAGGCTGGCACAGGACCTGGCAGTGTTTTGTTCTTTTGTTCATAGGGTTGCTGTGAGTCAGAGCTGACTCAACAGCACATAACAACAACATGCTGTGCAAAGTATTGTTGTCATTATTATGTGCCGTGGAGTCAGACCTGACTCATAGCGACCCCTCCTTGGGTTGCCGAGGCAATATCACTATGGAAGTAGATTGCCCCATCTTCCTTCCAAGGAGTGGCTGGTGGATTTGAACTGCCAGCCTTCTGGTTAGCAGTCAAGTGCCTTAGGCACTATGCTACCAGAGCTCCCAGATCAAGTGAATAAATGGATAGAAAGATAATAGCAAACAGATTGGAAAAGAAGAAATAAAACTGTATCCACATATGATTATCTATGTAGAAATTCTAAAGAAACCTACAATAAAACTCTTAGAAATAAGAAGTGAGTTTAACAAATTCACAGGATAAAGAGTCAATACAAAAAAAATCATTTATATTACTATATAATAGCAATAAAGATTTAGAAAACGAAATTAAAAAAAAAATTCATTCGTAATAGCTCCAGAAAGTGATATACATAGGAATAATATATCAAAACACATGTGAGATCTGTGTGATGGAAAATGGAAAAATACTGATAGAAAACAATGAATGAAGATCTAAATAAAGGAGAGGCATACTGAGTTCATGGATTAAAAATCTCAACATCTTGAAGATGTCAAATTTCCTAAAATAAACATAGAGGTTTATTGTAATTTCTATTAAAAAATCTATCAAAGTTACTTATGTTGTTGTTGTTATGTGCTGTCGAGTCAGACCCGACTCATAGCGACCCCTCCTTGGGTTTCCGAGGTAGTATCACTACGGAAGTAGATCGCCCCATCTTCCTTCCGAGGAGTGGCTGGTGGGTTTGAACCGCCAGCCTTCTGGTTAGCAGTCGAGTGCCTTAGGCACTATGCTACCAGAGCTCCCGAAGTTACTTATAGATATTGATAATATCATAAAATTCATTTGTCAAAAGATAGAGTAACTAACACAATTTTTTAATAAAAGAATAAAGTTAGAGGAATCACACTAACTGATATTAAGGTTTACTCTAAAATTACAGTAATCAAGCCAGAACGGTATTGACAAAGAGATAGAGATAGAGATCAATGGGACAGAACAGAAAGTCTGGAAATAAACCCATGCAAATATGGTCAATTGATTTTTGACTAAGGTGTAAATGCAATTCAATGGAGAAAATACAATCTTTTAACAAATGGTGTTAGGAAAAAAACGGACATCCATGTGCAAGTAAATGAGCCTTGATCTAAGTGTCACACTTCATACAAAAATTAATTTAAGTAGATAATTGGTCTTAATGTAAATTATTAACACTTTTAGAAAAAATATGTGAGAAAATATTCATGATTTGGAGTTAGGGAGATGTCCTTATATATGACACCAAAACATGACTCATAAAATAAAACAAATTTTCATTGGACTGCATACATATTAAAAATGTTTGTTCTGTGAAGAATGCAGCTAAGGGAATGAAAAGGTAACTACAGTCAGAGAGAAAATATTTGTAAATCACATATCTGACAAAGGATTTGTAATTAAGATACATATTTCAAGGACAATAAAAAGTATATATTCCACAGTAAGAAAATAAACAATTCAATTAAAAATGGGCAAAAGTCTTGAACAGACAGTTCACCAAAGAGGATGCAAAAGGAAAGTAAACCTATGAACAGATGTTCTTAATCATTAACCATTAGGAAAATGCAAATTAATGCCATGATGATATATCAATATATACTTATTGGAATGGCTAAAATAAAAAAAATACTACTTCAAGTGCTGAAGAGAATGCCAAACAACTAGAACTATCATTCATTGCTGGTGGGAGTGCAAAATGGTGAGACTCTCTGGAAAACAGTTTGGCAGTTTCTTATAAGTTAAATACATTTACCATATGTCCAGAAATCTCATTCCTACAAATGAAAACATATGTTCTCATAAAACCTGTACACAGATGTTTATAGCAGCTTTTTATTTATTTATTTATTTTTTGCAGTAGCAAAAATTTGGAAACAATCCAAATGTCTTTCAATGGGTGAATAAATACACTTTAGTACATTTATTTAATGAAATACTACTTATAAAGCAAAAGAAACAGACCTTGATACCAGCAACACCTTGTACTAATCCCAAAGACATTATCCTAAATGAAAAAAGTCCCTCAAATGACTACACACCACTCTGTTAGATTCCATTTCTATGACATTCTCAAAAAGACAAGTGACGGAGAACAGATCAGTTGTTGCCAAGGTTTAAGACTGGGGAATGATGTGACCTAAGAGGAAATACAAGAGAGATATGGAAGACAATTAAATTGTTCTGTATCCTGATTGTGATGATGGTAGTTACACAAATCCATACTTGTGTTAAAATGTATAGAACTATTGACCCTTAGCCAGATGGATTGGCACAGTGTCTGCAAGAGCAGGCTCTAATTTAACAGAATTATGAGGTTGGTGTAAGACTGAGCAATGTTTCCTTCTGTTACACATAAGACCTTTATGAGTTGGAGCCAACTTGATGGTACTTAACAACAACCACCAAGAAAACAGTCAATTTTACTGTACATTAATTAAAAAAATAACTTTAAAAAGTTATGTAGAAACTATCATTATTCAATTATACAAAAAAAGAGGGGAAGATCCAGTGAGAAAGGCAGAGCAAATACAAATTTTTGTACAGGACATCTTACCATATTTCTTAATCCCAATTTTAATTTGTTAATTAATTCCTCTCTCGATCCATTTTTATTACTGATTGGAAGTATGGATTTCATTCTGTATTATTTATAAATAAATCATTATTATGCAATAGTTATTAGATTTCATGTAGACTGAAGAGGCAGTTGCTCTGTTGTTACTGAAAAGCTGAACCATTCAACTGTGACTCCTTTTTAGCAACCCTAATTCTATAAGCTAGATAGGAGCTCTGGTAGCATAGTGCCTAAGGCACTTGACTGCTAACCAGAAGGCTGGTGGTTCAAACCCACCAGCCACTCCTCGGAAGGAAGGTTGGGCATTCCTACTTCCATAGTGATACTGCCTTGGAAACCCAAGGAGGGGTCGCTATGAGTCGGGGCCGACTCGATGGCAAATAACAACAACAACAACAATTCTATAAGCTGCAAACTCCTTTTAAAGTTTAGCAGCTTCTCAAAAGTTGTCAAGCTAACTTCTAGACATTATTCCACTACACTTTTCATTCCTCCACATTTTTACAGGAGATATCTCATTGGTTTGACAACATGTCTAGATTAATATATAATACATATCTTTTAAAGCAATGGTCAGTCCTTTTATGACTGGGCATAGCTACACCATTATGATAAATTAACTTAAACAAGTTCAACCTGATAACTATGAAAAAGGTTACATTGTTCTTCAATTATCCTTTTAATCAATTTCCCAGGGTAATCATTCTGCCTAAAAATATGTTTCTCAATACTAATTTCATTATGTAGGTGATTCTCATCACTAATCATTAGAGTGTGATTCTCCATATTCTTAACAACTCTTACTTTAACTTAAATGGATGATTAGACTAAATATGCAGGATATTACTTGCACGGTGGTCTTGATAATATATTCTCCTTTGGAACTATCTATGCTTCATCCTACTAATAGATGAAAAAAATCTCTCTTATTAAACCCTTCCACAGTAAATCATTATATATCCACATGAATATTACTTTTCAAAAAAAAAAAAAGAGAGAGAAATAGATAGGAAATATCTTTCCTTTATGTCAAGAAAACTTCTTGTAAAACTTTGTCACACTGAATGCTATTGAGACTTTCAAAGTAATAGGAGGTGCTGTTGATGTTAGGTGCCATTGATCCCCTTCATCTCATAGTGACACCATGTGACAGAGTAAAACTACCATATAAGGATTTCTCAGCTATAATTGTTACAGAAGCAGAACTACCTTTCAAATTGTTGACAAACCATTTAAGACTCTTTATGCTGTTACAAGGAGCTCTCGTGACACAATGGGAGCTCTGATGGCATAGTGTCTAAGGCATTTGACTACTAACCAGAAGGCTGCTGGTCCAAACCCATCCAGACACTCCTTGGAAGAAAGATTGGACAATCAACTTTCATACAATGGCAATCCGCTCCAGTAAAGATCTCAGCCTAGGAACTCCTATGGGGCAATTCTAAACTGTCTTATAGGGTTACTATGAGTCAGAATAGACTTGAGGCATGCAATAATGTTACAGACATGAACATTAAACACACACACACACACACACACACACACACACAAACTTTTAATTGTGTGGGGTAAAAAGCTAGTAGGGCTCTCCTGGCTTCTTTTAGTAGACCTCAGGAGACTACATCCATTATCACAAAACAGGCCTTAAGAGAGTTACTGATTTTTTTCCATTACATATGACAAATAAAGAAACTACAGTGTGTTAATGAGCTACTACTTAAGTATACAAGTTCTAAACACATCTCTTGGTTAGCCTCAACTTCTATATTACAATACGTGGAAGGATTTTATGTGTGTTCCTCATTTAATACTTTCTTCACATTCATGCCAGTATTTAGCTGTACTTTTAATTGTCACAAACTTGGCTTGGGTTTTAGGAGAATGTCATCTAGGCAAGTCTATTTGCATCGCAGTTTGGATTTCACAGCAACCCAAGATAAAATGAAATAGAAGCTACATCGTGGTACATTTATATGTATGCTTATTGACAATATTATTACTATCAAGATTAGTATTATTTGGACTTTAAACCAAACCAAACCAAACCCACTGCCATCGAGTTGATTCTGACTCATAATGACCTTCGTTGGGTTTCCAAGGTGGTAAATCTTTACAGAAGCAGATTGCCTCATCTTCCTTCTGTGGAGTAGCTGATAGGTTTGAACTGTCAACCTCCAGGTTAGCAGTCAGATGTCTTATGCACTGCTCCTCCAGAGGTCCTTTGGAGATTATTGAAAGATTATTTTTTTCTCTTAACATGAAAATATTTTGAAATTACCTTTGTTTCAATTATTTTTTAACTTCAATTTACTTTCATTTTTTAACTTGCATAACTGCTCACTGCCATCCAGTTGGATCCGACTCATGGTAACCCCTCCTTGGGTTTCCGAGGCAGTATCACTACGGAAATTGATTGCCCAACCTTCCTTCCAAGAAGTCGCTGGTGGTATTGAACCGCCAGCCTTCTGGTTAGCAGTCAAATGCCTTAGGCACTACACCACCAGAGCTCCCTTAACTTGCATGTACTTTTTCAAAAGATTTATTATGGTCAAACCTATATAACAAATATTTACCATTTCAATAATTTTTAAGTTCAAAATACAGTAACATTAATTGTATTCACCATGTTGTGTTACCATCACCACTATACATTTGCAAATGTTTATTCGCACCATAAACAGAAACTCAGTAATCCTTAAACAGTAATTCCCAGTTTTCTCCTTCTCTCAGCCTCTGATAACCACTTTGGCTTCTATGCAATTGCCTACTCTAGATATTACATATAATTGGGATCATGTAAAATTTCTCCTTTTGTGCGTGACTTATTTCATTCAGCATAATGTTCCCAGTCAGAACGAAGGTTGGGCTATCTACTTCTGTAGTGATACCGCCTTGGACACCCAAGAAGGGGTCACTATGAGTCCAGGCTGAGTCCATGGCACATAATAACAACAACAACAACGACAATGTTCTCAGGATTTATCCATGTTGTAGGATGTATCAGAACTTCATTTCCCTTTATGTCTGAGGAAAAATCCATTGTATGCATATACCATCGTTTATCTGCTGATAGACAGTTGAATTGTTTATACACACTAACTTACATCCATGTTGTTGTACACAGCTGTACAGGTTTAGAAAAACTCATAGACATAGAGTCATGTATCTACCACCAAAATCATGATACAGGACAGTTTCCTCACCCCTAATTTCCCTTCTGCTTTCCCTTTGTAGTTATAGGTGCCTTCCCACCTATAAACCCTATAAAATTACTTTTCAAAAAGTTTAAAACAGTAAGGACTGAAAGAATCCAAGACGTTGAATTGTCTCGTCAAATTAATGTGTCCAGTCACTCCTTGTCTCTTATTGAGAAAAGTTCAGGATATATTTTTTAGTCTATTGCAAAATCAACATATCAAGTAGACATCTATTTTAACAGCAAACAGAAAAAGTGACACACCCTCATTTATTTGGATTTTAGATTTGATTTTCAGGAAACTTCCCCTATCCTCCCTTTCCTCAGCAAAGTAACATATGTTATTTTCTTTAAAGCAAGATCCTGCCCAATTGCTTGCCAGTTGTGATGGTTTGCAAGGAAAAGGAAAATATATATCTCACCATTCTTTGTCACAATGACTTACACTAGCTTAAGCAGCAGATTTCCTAAACCAAGACTTATCACTTCAGGGTTATTCCATGTGACCTGTGGAGAATAGTCATGAATAGGAGGAGAAAGCATGTGGCTTTCTCTGCTGTAGGGCTGAACTCTTCAGTGCGAGACTAGAAGGCAGTCCTGAGTGCTGTGAAGTAATCATTAAGTTACACGCTTGTCATTTCTTGTACATTCACTCAGAACTAATGCACATCACTTTTTCCAATTATAATCATTCCACCATTTAACAAGCACAAAAGACCTTAGATTCCAATTTGCCACTGATGCCTCGCTCTCACTTGCTTATTTCTGGGCATTTCTGTGTTGCTAGTTTGTGCGTGGCTCCAATAATGTGGAACAGTCTCCTTTCCTGAAAAAAAGCTTGCAAACGGTGGTGACAAGAACAGCTGGCCCCACATTGGAGGGGAGGCCATGTTCACTGTTATGGTAATTTTTCTGCTCTTGCAATTCTTTTCTGCTGTTGTAAATGCATGTTATTTCTTGGCTTCCTTATTCCCAAAGTTAAACATAAACCACTCAGTGATATCCTATAAATGTTTCTGCGGAAGCTTCTCTGCTGGTCACATCAAACTTTCTCTGGTAAATGTCTCATTTCATTTAGTTTCTCAAATGTGTTGATGTCTTTACAAGCACACATACACAAACAAGCAATCCCAGGCAGAGAAACATCATTGTCTTCATAGTTTGTTAGCTTCTGTTTCCTCCAGTGAGTATTAATATGCCAGAATCGGCTGTGAAACATCCTAGCTTTGGATACACAGCCTTAAACATGAGCTACATATAAGAGGAAATTGGTATTTTCATTTGCTGTGCATGTTTTAATGATATTAAGCAATCTAATATGGTGCATACGCCAGATTTCAGTAATGCCTCTCTTGAGAATTTCAAACGGTAATGGCAATTTAAAATGACAGCCTTACATTTATATAGCTCCTTTCATCTCAGAGGTCTTTACACTTTATAAAGTTATATGGAACAATCATTTCACTTACCCATCACAGGAATTCTGCCACCTCTAGGGCAAATCAAGGCTAACTTTCAAAATTGACTCAACATTACAGATAATTACGACAAGTGGAGAAAGGCAACATATTCAATGAAAACTGAAGAGAAAATACAGAAAGATAAAATAATTTCCAAAAAGAAATTTGGTCAAAAGGTAAAAATCAAGCAAACAAACAAGAATTTCCTGAGGTTTTTAAATAACCACCAGAGCACAGGACTGTGAACTCATCTTAGCCACCAGAGAGCATTTCAGGAATAACAAGTTTAAGGCTAATTCTTTGAAGGTTGGATTTAGATTAACAAAAGTAAAAATTAAAAAATAAAAATAAAAAAAAATGAGTTCTTACACAAAGGCCTCACAGGCAAAAAAGAATCTCAGTATTAAAATTTTAAGTAAAAATTTCATGTCTGTCCATGCTTAAAATAGTACCTCTTGCTCTTGACTTTTGAATACTTCTCTGTTTTTATAACTGACAAAGATTTACACACACACACACCTGATACATACCCTTTGGCACCAAACACTTTTGAAATTATTTATAGTATATATTACTTTAAAGGAGGTCTGGTGGTGTAGTGGTTAAGGCATTTGGCTGCTAACCAAAGATCAGCCACTCTGCAGAAGAAAAAATGAGGGAGCCTGCTTCTGTGTATGTGGTTTTTTTTTTTTTTTTTTTTTTAGAATGGTTTAGAGTCATTGTTGTTGTTGTTATGTGCTGTTGAATCAGACCTGACTCAGCGAGCCCTCCTTGGGTTTCCAAGGCAGTATCACTACAGAAGTAGATTGCCCAACCTTCCTTCCGAGGAGTGGCTGGTGAGTTTGAACTGCCAGCCTTCTGGTTAGCAGTCAAGTGCTTTAGGCACTACCCTACAAGAGCTCTCATTAAAACAAAACAAAACAAAAAAAACCCCAATAACCCTCAGGGCATCTATTTCTATTACTGCTCTTCCTTGACTTAATAGATTTATGTTTATAAAATATGTCAGGAAAACCTAAAGATATACATTTAAGTTTAGGCACTTGACCATGAGGGTGCTGGTGGTTCAGTAGCAGTACTGTCGTATTCCATGTCAGCGGCCTTAGCTTGATTCCTGGACAATGCACCTCATCAACAGCCACAATTCAGCTGTCAGTGAAGGCCTGTGCGCTGTGATGACACTGAGCAGGTTTCATTGGAGCTTCTAGACTAAGAGAAGCTAGAAAGAAGGGCTTGGAGATCTACTTTTGAAAATCAGCCAATGAAAACCTGGGTGGCATTTCATTCCATTTTCATTGGTTCACCATGTGTCAAGCACTGAGTCAACAGCAGCTAACAACAACACTTGGGCATACACTTGACGTCTCTGAATCATCTGAAGCTGTTGAGTGGAGAAGAAAGCTAGACCTGAAATCCACACTGATGTCAGCAGAATAAATATGAAATGATAATAATCATTATTAAAATGGGCCAAATGATCATGCCTTCTTTTTCTATAGTTTTCTGCCTGGTAATATCAATATTGCTGGCAATTCTACATTCTAAAAACTTATATACCAGGAAATTTCAGTTCATCTGGAATATAAAGAGCTATTCTAGATATTAAATGCAAACCCCTTCCAAAACCACACTTTCTTGGAGAATTAAGCACTGCTGAGAGACAAATGCCTTTATCTTCCAAAGTTTTCCCCTCTTTATAGCTGATCTACTGTGTGTCAAGCATTATTGAAACATTTAAGAGGATTGGGTGAAAGCGGATTCACATGTGATTTTTAACTCCTACATAAATCTTAGATATTCTCAAGGATACTTTTGGATTTTAGTTATTCCTAAAATGAAATAGCACCTGGGTAAAAAGTTGTTTTTGATGTGCTCAATATAAAGGGGAGTATTTTGTATTTTAACCTAATTGCAGTAATTTAGGACATTACAAAAGTGGCATAACTGTTGATGAAAATCTAAAAAAGACAAGCAAATGTAAGGTAAACATAAAACATTACCACCTAGACATAACCACTGGTGATGTGTTAGAGAAGAGCTTTTCGTTTATTTTTTCCCATTTATATGTATATCCACATTTTTATAAAAAATATGTGAACTGGTGAATATTTACCAGCTGACTCTCATGAAAAATACAGTAATAACAACAACAAAACCTCTGATTTGTAGTGTTTGCCAATTTCCATAGTGTAAATACTCTCACCTTGGCTGATTTCAAGTTACCAATGTGAAGTTCCTGGAGGAGGAAATGAGAAGAGATGTGCACAGTTAGTCTTCGTGAACAGGTATGAGTTGACTCTAGAATGCCACATCAGTCATAGATCCATATACTGCTGTAACCTTTCATGCAACAGTAATTCATGAACATCTTTCGCTGTCAACAAATATTTCTCTGAAAAAATGATTTTAAGATTGCGCTTTATTCAATTGTACGGATACATCATAATGTATTTAAACCATCATCTATAAGCTTTTGCTCCATTTTTGCTTTTACTAACAGCATAGGAAGACACTTCTTATAACTCAGTCTTTATACACATCCTTATTTTTGAAGAGATCTTTGTAGTGACAATTTACCAACTAGGCAATGTGAACAAGGGGAGAAAAGTTGCCAGGGGAATTGAATCTCTGGTTATCTAAATCAAGAATGAAAAATTAAAAAAGCTTGAATAAGCCATAGGAGCCTGACAAACATCATAAGTGGGAACTCTGGCAAACTGAAGCTCTCATACTCTACCATAGAGGAAATAGAAGTTGGTATAGCCAGATGTTATTTTTTTAAAGGAAGTCTCCCTAAATACCATAAAAATATCTTTCTGGATCAGCTCTGGTTTATATACCAGAATGGATCTTCTCACCCTAAGAGTCACCACCATTGGTATGCAAAACATTGGCAGCTCCCTGTGTCAAATCCCTCTCAGTAATAAATTTCATCTCTATCCCACTTATTATTTTTCTCAATAATTCATGCCATATTTGTTGTTAAAATCCAAATGGTGTTTTTAACATCATGGTTTTGATATCACAGTACACTAGACAAATTACCAAGTGTTGAAACTCAGGTGTTCTTTAATACAGGTAATGCATTTTTTTCCAGTTTAGTTGATGCTGGGATTGTTTGAATAAAACTATCAAGTGCCAATCTTCCTACATGATTTGTTGCAAATCTTTGAATTATCAAACATGTAATGCCCAGCTGTCAGGAGTACAAGAAATGCCATCTTGTATAGTCAAAAAATAAAACCCTACTGGAGCCATTCTGTTCTGTCCTATAAGGTTGCTATGAGCTGGAATCAATTGAATGGCAATGGGTGTAGTAAATGATAAAAAGTCTTTTTAGAGCAATGATTGAGCACTCAACTCCTAACCAAAAGATCAGTGGCTTGAAACCACCGGCATCTCCATGGAAGAAAGACCTGGCAATCAACTCCTGTAAAGATTATAGCCCAGGAATTCCTATGGGGCAGTTCTACTCTGTTCAATAGAGTCACTATGAGTCAGAATCTCCTCAATGCACCAAACAACATAGCAAGTGATAAATTGTGACACTTAGTTCACAAGGTTCACTATTTCAAAATTGCAACAAAAATTGAAATGTTAATGTTATAGCTCTTATTTCCTTCACTGTTTCCCCATAATTGGAAAACAAAACTTTTTTAATAGGCCAAAATATGTGAAGATTCAAGTTAGGCCATATGGTTCAGCAGTCATTTGCTAAAATTCAAGAGACTTAAGTTCTATTTGAATCTAATTCCAACCAGTTACACAAGCTTTAAGAGTCTCAGGTTCTTGTTTTATAAAATGGTATGGTTATAACTGCTTCACTTTCTTACACAGTGATTTGGGTGGATCAATAGAACTAATGCATAGAAACTAATGCATGTGAAAGCACTTTACAGACTTTAATTTCTGTACAAATGTAAGATATTTTTGTTACTGAATACTAGAAGGAGAAGGGCAGAGAAAAACACATGAGGACAAGAAATTAAATGAAAAGAAACTGTTAGTTCTTGACAGTAGTTTTCTAAACCTGTTAGTTCTTGTCAGCATTGTTCTAAATTTATATAGAGATGACACTTTGTGACTGATTAAGCATGAGAGATCAATTGAGTTATAGCAGTACATATGAAATAGGCTAGGCTAGATGCAAATTATAAGAACTTTTCACTTAAAAAAATTCATGTGAACCCATAATCACAGTTTTACCTGCAATATTAAGAAATTGATAGATTCCTTGAAAAACAGTTGTGCACTGGTACTTACTCTAATCTCTCTGGCTGGTCCTGGGAATCCTATGGTTTCCACTATGTGAACAAGTCCAGGCAACCTTGCTGATACCAATTGCTAAACATACTATTGAGGCCATCCTAGACCAACCAGCCCTGAAATAGAAGATTCAAAGTAAATTTGCTAGCTCAGAGTTGCTCTAGATATGTTGAATATAACTTCTGATGGGATATTAATGTGCAAATGCTTTTCAGATAGGGTGTTCTAAAGCATAAGTGAATGCTTAGCAAAGGCAGAAGGAAACAGAAGGAAAGGGTTTGGAAGGTACCTCTTTAGAAATGGCAATTTAGAGTCTAAGAGTATATAATAGATACTAGGAGACTTAGGACAGAAACTTTAAAAAGACCTTCATTTAATTTAGGAAGTGGTGCCAGAAAAGTAAACAGCACATAGTAGGCCCTCAAGGAGTAAAAAAGGCAGTCAGAATAAATAGGGCAGAAATGTCCCGGAAAACAAAGAAGAGACTTTCAAAGAGAAATGGCAAATGTTCAGAGGATTCATAAGGATGACTGAGAATAGACTTGGGATTTGAACAGTTTCAATTGGTGGGTTCTACAAGAATGATAAAACATGGACTTTGGTTTTAAACCTGACAGGAAGAGAGTAGGCACTGAGTGTCAACTACCTTTAGGAGAATTTAAATAAAGATAAGATAAAATGAAGAAGAGATATTTCTAAATATTTAGAAAGCAAAGCTAATAAAAAGTCTGTTTTGTTAACCCTCTGATGCCTCATTAAATGAGAAATTTTTAACCAAAGAGAGAGACTCAAGTTAAAGGTATAATTTCTTCTGATAGCTCATAGTCTTTATCTATGATGACTTACTTTTGATTAGCAAGAGTCTTAAGGTAATCTTCTTAGAAAGCAAATACAACTTAATAATAAGTATGACTTATTGGATATATGTATTTACTTTTTCTCCCACAAAAAGCTCACGAAAATGCCAGAAAACTTTGGCTGGTTGGTTGTTTTCAATCATTGTTGTTGTTTTCTATGGCAAAACTCTGTGAGGTTGAAGAAATGCTAAGAAGTCAGCAGAATATTTTATTGTCTGTAGTAGAAGTCAACACACTTTGGAAGCTAGAACAAGAGTGAATGACAAACCACAATGGAATTAGTGGATTAGAAAAAAATGAAAATTAGCTATTCGCAGAGCAAGAAGTTAAAAAAACAAGCAGATTTACAGTTCAGAAGCCTAGATATGCTTAGGTAGTGAAGTTTATCAAATACATCTGAAGATGGAAGTGAAAGTAAAAGCAAAAAACGATTTTGTGAAATCTGGGCAAGAAGCAAGTAAGCTCAAGTTTCCCTCTACCCATTTAGACAGATGACCATTTTTTCTACTTCATCCTAAAACTGGATTTATGAGACAACGGACAACTGAAAACAAGGAGACCTACCAAAATAAAGAGGTATTAAGTGTCAGACTACATACTAATGTTGAGACATCTTGCCCCTCACCCCACACGGCTCTAAGAACATCAGCAATTTTGAGCATGCTCCAATCCTCCCTCTCACCTTGCTCAATGTTTAAGATTGGAGGATTCTTCTCCATGAAAATTTTCAATCCAAAATAAAAGATTTAGGATGTGTGGGAAGGCCACACACACACACACACACACACACACACAGACACAACATATTGAAGCATAGAGAAACAGATCTTAGAATCTAACATTTTAATAATGGAAATCCCGAAAAGAGAGAAGAGAAAAAGTAGCAAGGAAGACAACATAAATAAAATACTGGAGAAAATTTTCCAGATTATAAGAATAAGAGTCTTCAGTTTGAACAGACCCAGCACAATGAATGCTGAGAAGACCACACCAAAGCATATTACTGTGCTATTACACTATATTGGTGATAAAGAGAAGACCCTAAAATCTTACAGAATATAGAATAGACCTATACAAATTATAACAAATCAGAACAGCATCATACTTTTCAACAGCCATGCCAGAAACTAAAACCGTTGGATCAAATCCTTCAAAATTCTGAGGGAATATCATTCTAATCCCAAAACTTTGTACTTATCCAAATTATCAATCAAGTGTAAATGTAAAGTAAAGTTATTTATCATTCATATAAAATTCCATTTTTTAAAAAAGGTTTCTAGTTTTAATGTCAGCAAAACAATGAGGGGGGGGGGGAAGAAAGACAATAAATAAATTCCAGAAAGAGGTGAGAGAAATTTCCAGTATGATTTTATAGGGAAGTGTTAGGTCAATTGCTATGTTGAGTCCTATAGAATCAGTCCAGATTAGATCACTGATGAAACAGATGTGGTATCAAGTACAATTGAATTCTATGAATTAGGAAATAATAACTAAAATTATTTTAGAGGGTTTAGAGATAAATTAATGATTAGTATATACAAAGTAAACAAAACAATAAGGCAGTAATAATTGTAGGCACAGAGGGAGATAGATATTCAAGTGTAATCCTTATCTTACATAACAGAAGGCAATAGTCCCAATTTGAAAATAAAATCAAGATGTGGTAAAATAATTTTTTAAAAACTTCAACAAAAATATATGATATATGTATGACAAACTGTTCTACTAGTTAAATATAGTTAGTAGATATATGAATGTTTATATTCCTTTTATTTCTACTTTTTTCATTTGAAAATTTACCTAACAAATTTCTTAAAAAACAGTAAATGGGAAGAGGAACATTTTTAATGGAATATTAATATAAATAGTAAGAGAAGGATATGAATATAATTGCCCCTGGAAAGCAGAAATTATTGGTGGGAAGATATGGGCAGAACACTAGTATACAAATATTCATTCTGGCAATGCTCATCATCCTATTTTGATTTGCATAAGAGGAAAATACCACTTCCATTATACACTGTGTCTACAAAATAGGAAATAAATATGTGGGCATTTTGAATCTAAGTGAACCCAAGTATGAGTAATTAGAGAGGACCTAGTTTTATACAACAGAAAGTTAGAAAATTAATCAACAAAAGTTTCATTATTAAATTAATGAGTGATAGTTTCAAAATAAGCTTAATTTTTCTAGGTTACAGCCAGAGAGACAGTTCATCAAACGAGAGTGACTCAACCCTAGAAAAATCATACAGAGATAGAAATCACTCACTTACCCTGTGTGGGGGGAAAAAAATGATAAGATTTTATAGTTAGAAACTGTCTTGGAGGTTGTCATCATCCAAAATTCTTAGGTTATTCATGAAGAAACTAAGTCCTCAAGTCATAAAGTGGCATGCCCAAGGCCACACTGTTATTGTTTGAAAACCACTCAGCAGCTGGCAGACCACATAACTAAACTTTGTCCCATTGGTAGGATACTAGCTTAAGTAGGTCATTATTTTTCGCCAAGAGAATGACAATCAAAAGTAGCTGGTAGTGGGGCCACCTAAAGATAAACAAATCTTTATATTTGAACACACTTCTTTTGCATCAGGAGATACATTAACACAGTGAGATAACTAAATCAAATGGTGAATAGTGCAAATAATAAGGGTGGAAATTATTTATGTAAAATGGATTTATTTTCATTCATTTTGTGCCCTAGAAGGGAGGTTGAAATGGACTTCAAGAAGAATCTACTTATAGTGTTAATTGCCCATATAAATAAGCATTGACTGCTAACCAGAAGGCTGGCAGTTCAAACCCACCAGCCACTCCTCAGAAGGAAGATGGGGCTATCTACTTCCACAGTGATACTGCCTCAGAAACCCAAGGAGGGGTTGCTATGAGTCAGGTCCAACTGGATGGCACATAACAACAACAACAACATGGGTTCTCATGGGAGCTCTGCTGTCCTACTGCCTAAGGCATTTGACTGCTAACCAGAAGACTAGAGGTTCAAACCCACCAGCCACTCCTTGGAAGGAAGGAATCTACTTCTGTAGTGATACCACCTTGGAATCCCAAGGAGGGGTCTCTATGAGTCGGATCCAACTGGATGGCAGTCTGTTTTATGGGCTCTTGTGGTTGTGTTGCCTGGGTCAAGGAATCTGTTTGCATACATAGTATAAGAAGTTGAAGGTTTTGAAGTATAAGCTGATTCCAGACCCAGTCTAACACCTCTAGCAGTTTTTAATACCTCTCCTGGCACTATATCCTGAAAAATTTACTGTACTGGAAACCTTGGGAGAATAGACTGTAGTGGAGATAAAGGAGGACTCAGAGTTGTGCTACTTTGGGTATTGAATGAAATAGCACCGTATTTGTACTAAAAAAAAAAAAAAAAAAAAAAAACCAAACTCACTGCCATGGAGTTGGATCTGACTTATAGCAACCCCTCCTTGGGTTTCCAAGGTGGTATCACTATGGAAGTAGATTGCCCAATCTTTCTTCCCAGGAGTGGCTAGTGGGTTTGAACCATCAGCCTTCTGGTTAGCAGTCAAATGCCTTAGGCACTACACGACCAGAGCTCCCCCTGAAGACTAAGACCATCTTTAAAACCTAGGTTTTACAGCATTCTCTACAGTTCTCTAGTGAGTTTTACTTAGCCAAAGTATTAGAATGAAAGTTTAAAACACAAACAACATCATCTTTTATAGTATTTTTGGTTTACAATATTTTCGCATAAATTTATGGATGTCGTTGAGTGCCATAAAATCAATTCTGATTCATAATAACCCCACATGATAGAATAGAATTGCCCCATTAGGATTCTTGGCTGTAATTTACAGAAGCAAATTGCCAGCTCTTCCTCCCACAGAGGTTTGAGTGGGTTCCAACTACCAACTTTTTGGTTAGCATCCAAATGCTTAACCATTGCACCACCAGGGCCCTTTCCTTCATGGATAACAAGCCTGTAATATATTTCTTAATAATCCTAATTGCCAACATTTGCATTGTATCACATTATATTACATATTCTTTCAAGCTAGAGTACCTGAGTTTGGAACCTAGCCTCATGATTTACCAGTTGTGGAAACTCTGGCAAGTAACTTACCGTCTTTCATCTTAGTTTTATCTCTTACAAAATAAGAATAATATCTAACTCTCAGGGTTGTTTTAAGGATTAAATAATATGCAGAAAAATGTTTTAGCATGATCCCTGGAAGATAATTTATTTTTCCCTCATTCAACTGAGACATTCTAAACACCCTAGAATTACTTGATTCTAGATATTTATAGAGATTTTTCATGCTTGAATACTCTTAGACCCCTTTATACAGTCAAAATAATTTAAAAAGGAATATTGTGTAATTGAGATCTAAAAATTATTTTGTCATTGAGATCTAAACATCTTACTATATCAACATGATTGGACATTTTTTTTTTAACTCTGAAAAAGTTACACTGCTTTGTAAGCATAAAACAAAGTTAGTTTTATGTGACATTGAATGATTCCAAACCCAATCACATGACAAAAGCCAGCCTGTGTTTACCTGTATAACATAATCTGTTTATGCCACATTAAAATATCAATTTAGAGATGCCACTTTCCTTGAGCAGCAAGTAATTATATGGAAGAAACATATTTTATCACTGCCTGTGACTGGTATCAGGTAGCAAATCTTCAGTCCTCAGCACTGATTCCGTGTTTCCTTACAAATTGTGCTGCTGGGCAGAACTGTACCTTAACACTTTTAAATAAGATCTTGACATCCATGTCATTGTGCAGGCTCGGATCTGGACAGTAGGATTTTTTTTTCACCCTTAATTTAAACGCACTATTTTTCATGAAATGACAAGCATACATATGGCTCTCCGTTCTAACCAAGGCACTAAAGGCTATTTCAATTTGACTAGAGCGGTTTTCTGCCAAATGGTTACTCTAAGTTCCACTGTGCACATTACCCACCAGAAAGCACAGAGTTGATGAGAGTGCACTGTCAACTACCCTGCACATCGATATGGGGGTTATTTGATTTGAAATTGGATTCTAGCCTTTCTTGATCTGTTGTATAAATGAAGAAGCACGCGTTGAAGAAATTCTTACAAAGTTTATGAACAATGTGATGTACTCTCCCCCAACCCCCAGAGTTTCTCTTCTGCTTCGTTTGACTCCAGCAAAAGTTCTTATCTTAGTGGTAAATATTCAAAGCTAAAAGCAGATGGGCTTTTTTCAATGGGAAGAAAACTTAGGAAAAATTATTCTGTGCATGAATTTCTTCTGTGATACGAGTTGGGTACGAGTTGAAGACTTTTGTAGCAGAGTGGCTTTGTGACCCTTTTTTAAACATTTAAGACTTAGTTCAGAAGTTCACTGAATGTGATGAGACATGATTCTTAAGTACAGAGTCTTCAAAAAAGTCTTCTAAATATATAATATTCTCAGCGATACATGTCAGTCATTGTGAAGATGAAAGTCGTTTAAATGCTAAGTTCCTGGTAAACTGTGTCTATATTGTAGAGCTCTATTCATGAAGCAATACCTTGGCAGTATGTGTAAAGCATACAAAAATATACGATTTTATTATGGAACATACTGAACTCTGGATAGAGTGATGTGAGTTTGGGAGGTAGGGAGTTTGCTATGCAAGCTTTATGCTTATCGCCACTATGTGGATGGCCCTAAGGGCAGCATAGAAAACTTCAGAGAAAACATATTAAATGGGCATGGGGGAAGCATCCTTTTGACCCACATCAAAGGGTCTTTGTGTAGATCTCATGAGCACAAGATCTTATTTTCAAGTTGATAAAGATGTGCAGTTTCTTTAGAATCAGAAGTAGATTGGCAACCCTTTCAGCAAATGGCAAAATAATTATGAGTATATTTGGTATTCGGTGTAAAACATTCATCACTATGAATGGTTTCAGCATCAAAGCAGCTGTAATGGGCAATCCCACAAGAATCCTTTTATAATTTAGCATTAATTGATATTCCCTTATTGTAATGAGAGTTGATAAGTTAAAAGACACTAAATTGAAAAAACAAAACAAAATGTTCTGACCATTCCTTTATAGTTTCTGCCAGAGACTGGATTAAAATAAGCTGTAAAATGAAGCAGAAAGAAACACAGTGTCTGAGAATAAGAGACACTATGTGTTTGTGTCCATATTTTTTTGAGTGCTACATCTGCTGACAAGTAGAGGGTTAAAATCTACCATCTGGCTTAGAAAGGTATACTTTTCTAAAAATTTTAGAATAATTTTCTTATTTATTGCCTGTATCATAGGTTAACAAATGATCGTATTTCTCCATTTCTTTCTGTATTCATACCTTTTGTGACATGCCTTTGTAGCTCTCCCCATCAAGCAGTTATCCTCTCCCTATGTCCACGTTCTTTGTGATGTGATTTTTGCAGCTCCTCCATCAAGAACTTAATTCTATATCCCCCATCTTTTGAATCTGGGCTGGTTTTGGAACTTGCTTTACCAATAGAATGTGATGGAAAAGAATGCCATTTGTACAACCTGTATTAACCTGCTGAAGACTCAGCAGCAAATAGAACAGAGATGAATTATCTCAATGGGTCCATGCTAGGCAATGCAGCCTCTAGCTGACCGGCTGCCTAAGTGCAAATTCCTTAGGAAACCCAGGCAAAATTGCTCGTGCTTGATCTAAACCAAAAGAACCCTCCTCTGAGCCAAGCCTAAATTGATGATCCTGAGAATAGTGAGTTAAATAAAGGGTATTGTTATAATCCACTAAGTTTTGGGGTGGTTTGCTGTGTAGCATTAAATAATTAAAACAACATGGTAGATTGAAGATGTATCAGATTAAGAGATATTAGGCTAAATGTTTTAGTCTTAATAGCATTGATATAAAGCCAATACTCTAGATATACTAAATTCTATACTCTTTATATATTGTCCTTGCTTTCTTAATTTTGTGCCTGAAATGCCCTTCCCATCAACCAAAATTAGAATCATTCTCCAAAGCCTAGGTCCATGTCCTTGTCCGTGAAGTCTTCTATGATTTCTAAGCCTTCCTCATTATAACTTTCTAGCACAGTAGTTCCACCTGTGAAACTTTTTGCTTTGTATTTTTAAAAAATATTCTATTGTGCTTTTATTGGAGGTTTACACAGCAGATTAGGTTCCTATTTAACAATTTCTACACAAATTATTCAGTGACAATGGTTACATTTTTCACAATGCATGAACATTCTTATTAATGTAATTCTGGTTGTTCCATTTCCAGTCATCTACTTTATCTATCCCTTACCTTCTCATCTCTACTTTGAGCAATTGTTGGTCATTTGGTCTCATATAGGTGATGTTTTAAAGGACTGAATTACTCATGGGTAGTATTCGTTATTTTATGAACCAATCTTTTATTTAGCTAAAAGGTGACCTGAAGGGATAGTTTGGATTCAAGGTTTAATGAGTATGTAGG
This sequence comes from Orycteropus afer afer, assembly GCF_000298275.1. Taxonomy (NCBI): domain Eukaryota; kingdom Metazoa; phylum Chordata; class Mammalia; order Tubulidentata; family Orycteropodidae; genus Orycteropus; species Orycteropus afer. Next base: position 38,733,875 of record NW_006921588.1, read on the forward strand.
GAGGATAGTCTCAGGCAGTCCTCTAGTCTCAACTGGTCCAGTAAGTCTAGATTTTTTGAGAATTTGAGTTATGTTCCACATTTTTGTCTCATTCTGTCAGGATCCATCTATTGTGGTCCTGATGAGAATGATCATTAGTGGTAACCAGGCACCATCTAATTCTTCTTGTCTCAGAGTAGATGAGGCCATTGTTCATGTAGACTATTAGTCCTGTAGAATAGTCTCTCCTCTGAATAGTTTGTTTCTTTCTCTTTTGCTCCAGACAAGCAGAGATCAGACGTCGTATTTGTTTTTAGAATGAATAATCTTTCCACCACCTCTAGAAGGTATAGATCATATCTTACCCATCTTTGTAACCCTCAGAGCAATAGTGTCTTGACAAAACTAAACAATCAACAAATGTTTGCATGAATAAATATGTCAATACATAGGTTAGGAAACCGATCTGGATCCCAACCTTTCTCTCTACATTCTTCGTGTTATTATAGGGAGTAGTCAAGCTGCTCATAGAGCACTTAAAAATATATAAAGCTTTAATTATTTTAATTATTACTGCTATTATATTTGTGCTTTATTCCTATGCATTTCCTCTTCCTATAAAATTTTTATATTCTGTAAAACAAGATATTTTAAGCCTTTTTGAATACATAATACAGTAAAAATAAAATGAACATTATTTGGTTTGTTAAATTTTAAAAGGAAAATTATTTTTTCAGTATTTATTAATCCTAATAGAGACTATTAAAAAAATAAAAAAACATATCCAGATTTTTTGCCCTCCCCTTCTTTGCAAGTTATGTTTTCTAGTCTACAGACCTAAGTCTTTACATTTATATAAAGGTATTAGGTGACTTTTTTCTTAAAATTAAGATATAAATTTTAGTAAATGGTGTACATTTTGTTGTCATTATTATTTTATCTTTTTTATTTTAAGAGCTTGTTTTGCATTCAATGTTACATGTACATTTAGTTTCATTCCCCATTTACTATGTTGAACCTTAACCCAGTCTCCTACCTTCCCTACCTTGTAACCTTTCCCCTGTGCCCCTCATATTTATGCACTCCTGTTTGTCCTGCATTTCCTCAATTTGAATGTTGATCCTCTGGTGTCCCATGGTCTATTGCTCTAAGGGATGTAGTCCCATAGAGTATGTGGGTGCGTCATCTTGGGTTGAGTGGTCTCTGTGTACATCTGGTTAATTATTGGGCTGAGAACCAGCCCCTGGGGTGAGTTTTATTCCAGGTGCAGAATGTACTCTAGGGCCATAGAATTGGGGGTCTCACCAGATTTCATCTCACCAGTAATTCTGGTCATTATTGAGTTTTTGGATTTTGTTCCACATTTTCCCTCCCACTCTATACAGGATCTCCAGATTTGATCCTTCCTGAGTGGTTGGCATTGGTAGCCAGGCACCACCTAGTTCTTCCAGTCTCAAAGGTCATTGTGTCCTAGAGCTGATTGCTTCCAAATGGCCTTGGTTATTTTATTTTATTTTATTTTATTTTTTGCATTCTTCTTTGCTTCCAATGCTTCCAATGCTAGGAGACCGTTAGCTGCATCTTAGATGGCCATTTGCAAGCTTTTAAGATCCCAGTTGCTACTCACCAATGTAGGATGGGAGCAAGGCTTTTATGTATTTTGTTGTGCCAGTTGAGTCTGATGTCCCCCCGTACTATGGTCCTGAGACAGCAGATCTAATGGATCTCTCTCTCATAGTGTCTGGGTATCTGTGAGGGATTACTCTGTGTCTGTCTTGTATTGTTTCTATAAGGACTGCAGGTATTTTGTATCATTGGTGTCTGTGTAAGATTAGCCTCAGCTGAATCTATCCTTGGTCTAGAGTATACTTCTGTTCACTGACCCCTGTCTAATCATCTCAGGGTTTATGTGTTTATCTTTAGCCTGGTGTTTGGTGTTAATGGCAATGCAGTATTGTGGACACATTGGTTGGTATTAGCATCTGTTGTCTATCTCATATGTGCACAATTCTGTGTCCTCCCATTTCCTAATGTTATCCTGGTGGTCACAGATCCTTCCCGTATATCCCTCCCCTACCCACATCAGTGTGTAGGCCCCAACTAGCTGAAAATTAATCCCTCCCCTTCCCTCCCCATCCCAGTAGCCTACTAGGTGAGTTCCCTTTCCCAAGCCAACCCTTCTTTGTCTTTTTACAGTAATGGGCTCATACAGTACTTGTCTTTCTGTGACTGACTTAATTTCACTCACCATAATGTCTTCCAGGTTCATCCACATTGTGAGATGATTCACGTATCCCTCATTGTTCTTTAATGTAGCATAGTATTCCATTGTGTGGATATACCATAATTTGGTTATCCATTCATCTGTTGATGTGCATTTAGGTTGTTTCCATCTCTTTGCTATAGTGAATTGTGTTGGGATGAACATAGGTGTACACATGTCTGTTCATGCACTATCTCTCACCTCTTTAGGATATATTCCTAGTAATGGAATTGCTAGTCAAATGGTACTTCTATTTTCAGTTTTTTAAGGAAACGCATACCATTTGCCACAACAGTTCTACCATTTTACAATCCCACCAGCAGTGCACAAGAGTTCCAATCTCTGCAACCTCACTAGCATTTATTTTCTGACCTTTTGAACTTTGCTATTATTGCTGGGGTGAGATCATATCTCATTGTTGTTTGGATTTGCATCTCTCTAATGATTAATGATCACGAGCAATTTCTCATGTATTTGTTGTCTGCTTGGATGTCTTCTTTGGTGAAGTATCTGTTCAAGTCTTTTGTCCATTTGTGAATTGGGTTGTTTGTCTTTTTGGTGTTAAAGTGTTGAAGTTTTCTATAGATTTTGGAGATAGGTCCTTTATCAGATATGTCATAGACAAATATTTTCTCCCAATCTGTAGATTCTCTTTTTACCCTTTTGACAAAGTCTTTCGATGCACATAAGAATTTAATTTTAAAAAGTCCCAGTCATATAGCTTCTCTTTCATCTACTGCACATCCTGGGTTATGCTTGATAGTCTATTTATGCCATAAATTAGGACTCCCAGATTTGCCCCTATTTTATCTTTGATGAATTATGTAGTTTTGGGTTTTACATTTAAGTCTTTGATCCAGCTTGAGTTTGTTTTTGTGTATCGGGTGAGGTATGGGTCTCGTTTCATTTTTCTACAGGTGGAAATCCAGTTTTGCCAGCACCATTTGTTAAAGAGGCTGTCTCTTCCCCATTTAATGGGTTTTGGGCCTTTGTCAAAGATCAGTTGTCCATAGGTGGATGGGTCTATATCTGGACTTTTGAGTCTGTTCCATTGGTCTATCTGTCTATCATTGTACCCATACCATGCTGTTTTGACTATTCTGGTTGTATAGTAGCTTTTAAGATCTGGGAGTGTGAGACCTCCCACTTTGTTTTTCTTCTTGAGAAGTGCTCTGCTTAATCTAGGTCTCTTTCCTTTCCATATGAAATTAGTCATTAGTTTTTCCATGCCCTTAAAAAATTTTGTTGAAATCTGGATGGGAATTACATTAAATGTATAGATTGCTTTAGGTAGTATTGACATTTTCACAATATTTAGTCTACCTATCCATGAACAAAGTAGCTTCTTCCATTTATGTAGTGCCCTTGTTGTCTCTTGTAGCAGTGTTTTATAATTTTCTTTGTATAGGTCTTTTGTCTCTGGTGAGGTATGTTCCTAGATATTTTATCTTTTTAGTAGCTATAGTAAATCGTAGGAGCTCTGATAGCTTAGTGCCTAAGGCACTTGACTGGTAACCAGAAGGCTGGCGGTTCAAACCCACCAGCAACTCCTCAGAAGGAAAATGGGGCAATCTACTTCCATAGTGATATTGCCTCGGGAATCCAAGGAGGGGTCGCTATGAGTCAGGTCCGACTCGACGGCACATAACAACAACAAACAACAACATAGTAAATGGTCTTGTTTCCCTTATTTCTTTATCAGAGGATTCTTTGTTGGTGTAGAGGAATCCAACTGATTTTTTTATGTTGACCTTGTATCCTGCCACTTTGCTGAACCTATTAGTTCTAGTAGTTTTTTTATGAGTCCCTTGGGTTTTCTATGTACGGGATCCTACCATCCGCAAATAGAGATAGTTTCAGTTCTTCTTTTTCAATTTGTATGCCTTTTATTTCTCTTTCTTGCCTTATTGCCCTGGCCAAGTCTTCCAAAACAATGTCAATAGAAGTGGTGATAGAGGGCATACCTGTCTGGTTCCCGTTTGTAAGGGGAAAGCCTTTAGTCTTTGTCCATTAATAATGATGTTGGCCAATGGCTTTGCATATATACCTAAGGCACTTGACTGCTCACCAGAAGGCTGGCGGTTCAAACCCACCAGCCACTCCTACTTCCGTAGTGATACTGCCTCGGAAACCCAAGGAGGGGTCACTATGAGTCGGGGCCAACTCGACGGCAAACAACAATAACAACATTATGTTGAGGAATTTCCCTTCTATCCCTGTTTTGCTGAGAGTTCTGAACAAGAATGGATATTGGATTTTATCAAATGCCTTTTCTGCATTGATTTATATAATCATACGGTACTTTTCTTTTCTCTCTTTTTTTCTTTTTATGTGGTGGATTACATTGATTGATTTTCTGATGTTGAACCACCCTTGTAAACCTGGTATGAATCCCACTTGGTCCAGGTGTATTAATTTTTTTGATATGTTGTTGGATTCTGTTGGCCAGGATTTTGTTAAAGGTTTTTGCATCTATGTTCATGAGGGATATTGGTCTGTAGTTTTCCTTTTGAGTGGTGTCTTTCCCTGGTTTTGGTAATAGTGTTATGCTTGCTTCATAAAATGAATGTGGGAGTATTCCATCTTTTTCTATGTTCTGGAATAGCTTGAGTAGCATAGGAGTCAACCCTTCTCTGAATATTTGATAGAATTCTCTAGGGAAACCATCAGGGCCAGGGCTTTTCATTGTGGGAAGTTTGTTTGTTTGTTTGTTTGTTTTTTATGACCTGTTCAATTTCTTCTTTGGTTATAGGTCTGTTTAAGTTTTCTATCTCTGAGTGGGATAGTTTAGATAGCTCTTGTGATTCTAGAAACTTGTCCATCTCTTCTAGGTTCCCAAATCTATAGGAGTACAGTTTTTCATAATATTCTGGGTCAGTATCTTTTTTATTTCAGTTGGTTCTCTTGTGATGCCACCATTTTTGTTTACAATTTTTGTGATTTGGATCTTCTCTTTCTTTTTTTTTTGTTAGGTCTGTCAATGTTTTATTGATTTTATTAATGTTTTCAAAGAATCAGCTTTTTGTTTTGTTGATTTTCTCTATCTTTTTTTTCTATTTCATGTATTTCTGCTCTGATCTTTATTATTTTCTTGCTTCTAGATACTGTAGTATTCTTTTGTTGTTCTATTTCTAGTTGTTGGAGTTGATGAGTCAGAGTTGTTTTGTTTCTTTCCTCTTTTTTGATGTATGCATTTATTACTATATATATTACTATTTATTACTATAAACTGTCCTCTCAGTACTGCTTTCACTATGTTCCATAGGTTTTGATATGATGTATCTTCATTCTCATTTGTTTCTAGGATTTTTTTATTTCAGTTTTTATCCATTCTATTACCCAATAGTTTTTGAGCAGTGAGTTGTTCAGCTTCCATATGTCTGATGCTTTTTCCTTGCTCTTCCTATTATTAATTTCTAATTTTATAGCATTGTGGTCTGAGAAGATGCTTTGTAATATTTCAATGCTTTTGAGTTTATTGAGGCTTGTTTTATGTCCTAACATATGGCCTATTCTGGAGAAGGATCCATGTGCACTGGAGAAGAATGTAAATTGTGCTTTTGTTGGGTGAAATGCTCTATAGATGTCTATGAGGTCGAGTTGGTTGATTGTCTTGTTGAGTTCTTCTGCATCTTTGTTGAGTTTTTCTAGTTGACCTGTCCCTCTTTAAAAGTGTTGTGTTAAAGTCTCCTGCTACTATTGTAGAGTTGTCTATTATACCTTCAGTTAATATTTGCTTCATGTATTTTGGAGCACTTTCAATGGGTGTAGATTTATTTATTATTGTAATGTCTTCTTTGTCAATTGACCCTTTCAGCATCATATAATGTCCTTTTTTATCTCTTATGATGTTTTTCACCTTAATGTCTATTTTGTCAGAAATTAATATTGCCACTCCTGCTCTTTTTTGGTTTCCATTGGCTTGGTATATTCCTTTCCATCCCTTAACTCTTCATTTATTTTTATCTTTGTGTCTAAGGTGGTCTCTTGTAGGCAGCATATTGATAGGTCTTCTTTTCTTATCCAGTCTGCCACTCTCTTTCTCTTGATAGGTTCATTTAGTTCATTCTCATTGAGTGTAATTAGTGATAGGTATAAATTGATTGCTGTCATTCTATTGTGTTTTTTTTTGTGATGTTGTAGGTATTTCCTTGGTCCATATACTTTTCTGTGCTGAGTTAGGTTTGTTGGCTAATGCTTTCTCCCTTTTATTTTTTATTGTTGGTTTTGTGCTTATTAAACCCATATGTTTTCTTTCCTTCTGGATTTGCTTAGGGGGATTGTTACTTTTCTCTGTGTTTGACTTGGAGTATGTTCTTGTCTCTATATTTTTAGAACATACTGTGAAGACATTGTCCTGTTTTCCTCTCCATTTGGAAGTCTATACCTAGAAGTTTTATTCCCTCTGATAGGTTAGTTGTTGTTGTTGTGTGCTGATTGACTTCCTTAGTTTTTAGAGTACAATGCTTTATGGTCTTATTTTGAGTTTTTATTTCTGATTTGGTTCTAGTGTTGATGCCACATATCCTGGTTTTGTTGATCTCTGTTGTGGGCTCTCTATTGGAAGGACTTCCTTAAACATCTCCTATAGGGTTGGTCTGGTTTTCAAAAAAATGACTTAATTTCTGTTTGTCTGAGAATACCTTGATTTTGGCCTCATATTTGATGGGTAGTTTGGCTGGGTATAGGATTCTTGGTTGGAAGTTCATTTTCTTTAGTGTTTTATACATGCCGTCCTACTGTCTTCTTACCTGCATGGTTTCTGCTGAGTAATCAGAGCTCAGCCTAACTCTTTGATTATTATAAGTAATATTTCTTTTGTCCTGGGCAGCTCTCAAAATTTTTTCTTTGTCTTTGGTTTTGGAGAGTTTGATTATAATATGACTTGGTGTTTTCCTCTTGAGTATATCTTGTGTGGGGTTCTATGAAAAGACAAATATCTTTTCTTCTTTCATGATATGGGGGAAGAATTAGCAGGTCTTCCACAATTTTCTCAGTGGTTTTTTTTTTTTTTTTTTCACCTCTTCTTGTTCTGGAATTCCAATGAGTCTTATGTGATTTCTTTTCATGTCATCCCATATAATTCTTAGGTTCTCTTCATTTCTCTTAAATCTTTATTCTGATTTTTCCTCATAAAGGCTGGTGTACAGGGATTTGTCTTCTAGTTGGGATATGCGTTCTTCAGCCAGTTCTAACCTACTCTTGTACTTCTACTGTGTTATGTAATTCTGTAATTTTGGTGTTCATCTTCTGGATTTCTAACTGCTGTTTTTATATGAGTTCTGATTGTGCATTAATCTTATTATTTTGTTCTTGAATGATTTTCCTGAGTTCTTCCAGGGAACTGTCTGCATTCTCCTTGTTTCTATTTGGGGTTTCCTTAGGGTCTTGGAAAACTCTATAAACATACTTCTAAATTCCTTCTCAGATAATTCTATTGTCTCCTCTTCCTACATGTTTAATGAGACCTCTGTTTGTGGTTTTACTTCTAATCCCCTGTCCTGTTTTTTTGTTTGATTTGAGGTTGTCTGTTGTTTCCTAGACATTTTAAGGTTGTCTTTAACTATTGGTTATGTATTGATTTGTTTTGTCTTAGATTTATGGTTTAATATTTTGAAAAGGTGAAGCTGGTATATTTTTTATTTTATTTTATTTTTTCAGTTATTAATTCAGGTATGCTGGGTTGCTTTGCAGTTTTCTTTGTGATGGTAGAATCACTGTGTGGAATGTGGATATGGGTTTCTGTTTGTCATAAAGAGGGTTTAGAATTTGAACAGGGAGGTTTTATTTTGGCTGAATGTGGTTTCTTTTATTGGATGAGTGAAGTTATTGATGGAGAAAGTGGGAGCGGAAGAAGAAAAGCTCACTGTTGCTAGGGGCAGTTTCTAGGGCTTTGAGCAGGCTGTTACTGATGACATCATACTATTATTTATAGGCCCCTAGCTCAATTTCAGCAAAGACTCCATTTATTAAAGGGTTGCCACTTTCTACCAGGCTCAGACACACACAAGCACCCTGCTCCTGAGGCCTCTCAGTGCCAACAAGCTGACCTAAGACAACTTCCCAGCTCCACGATCTGCTGCAGGGGTTTCTCTCTCTGGCCCCGCCCACCTGTGACACCAGCCCAACTGGTCCAGACTGCAATCCACCTATGGAGTTCCTCTGTGGGTCTGCCTACCCGCAGTACCAAAGATCTGCTCAGTTTCAGCAGCACTGGAATAGGGAAAGTGCCTGCTAGTAATCTGTCATCCCAATATCACTGATAAAGTCAAGCGCAGGCCCCTTCATGCCACTAAGCTGACCCAAGCCTACTCAGTGACTCGCTGTGGGGGCACCTCCTCAGGCCTTCCCTCCTACAGTACCAATGGACTCTCTGCTTGGGTTTCAGTGGTGCTGGACATACCCATTTGCACCTAGCCAACCCAAGTTATCAATAAAAACAGGTGCTGATGGCAGATCTTTGGGGTAATCACTGATATGCTGGAGTGGTCATTGGCATCCTGGTGTGGTGTGTCTTCTGCCTTTACCCAGGGAGGTCTCGGATGGCCATTCTCACCTGCCGGTCACTCCCCTGGGGAAGTCTCCAATGGCTTTTCTCGGCTGCCTGTCGGCGCTCTAAAGGATAGATCTTATTTTTTTCCCCTGTACCTTTCTCCTCTCTAATTTTACTCCTCTGAGTTTGAAGCACTCTGACTCAGTGAGCTGTTCAGAGCACCAGAATCCCTAATTCAAACTGCTGTGCCTAGTTTTGCAAGCTCTAAGATGCTAGAGGGAAATAGCATGGTGATTACTGACAAGACTCTGTTTGAATCCCAAGATCAACTCTTAATCTTGTTGTCATTATTAAACTGCTGTCATTAGGTCTTTTAGAAATGACTGAAATTACACTACAATTTTATCTGTTTCCTGCTGTGTATTACTTTGTTGCATTGGCTAATTTTTGTTGATTCTATACTACTTTAAAGTACAAATTTCAAATTACCTTTCACATCAATGAGATGAGAAAATTTTCAAACAGCAGTGATGACTTGGCCAAATAGTTTTTCCTGTCATATTCATGAAATAATAAAAAAGTTAGGATAATGGATACTTATTGCTAAGGACTTTCTAATCAAGTTATTTTAATCTAAACCAGGCAAACTAGGCTTACTTTATTCCATTGCCAAAGTTACTACCAAAAATATTAAAGGGTTGGATCAGCCTCTGGTCCCTGTCATAGATATTTCAGAAAATGAATAGAATATTCCCACTTTTGCACCACTACTATAAATGTCTATCTTAGCAACTTCCAAACTGGTTACTGAAAGAACCAATATGAGGACATATACTTGGGAGGCCACAAAATGTTCTAAATGTTATCTTTTCATTTCTGTGATACTTTAAACACACACATGTACATGTACATTTTTAACACTGATAAACAGAAAACATCTACTTTGCAAAAAATTAATATGCTGAAACAACGTTTTTTTAATAATGCATTATATTTAAACTGGTATTTTTCAACCCTGGTACAACAGACAGAGTCTCACAAATTGTAGATAACTTTGTCTCTTAAAAAGTAAGTCATTTATTACTCAGACTTGAAAAACATTAGTTTATGATTTAAGCAAAGTTTTTACAAAAATGACTCAAATTACACACTTTTTTCTTCATTCAATTAAATAAGAATTGTTGAGTAGCTAATGTGGATCCAGCACTCTGATGACACCATCATCATGGTGCTTCTGATAGAATAAGAAAAATACGTAAAAACTGACAAATCAATAAATAGGCTGTTCAAACTGGTTGCTCATATAGACAAAGTCAATGTGAAAAATGATAGCAGTTTTAAGACCAACAGGACAATGGATGAGCTCTGTTGGTGACTTAAATGTGCCTCAGGGTATTTTCTTTGTGTTATTTGAAACTCTGGTTTAAATAACTTAGAAAGACTAAGGATCCTAATGCTCAGGCTTGCGTGTATAGGTAGACCGCTAATATTCCACCTCTTATAACTGATGCCAGGGCATTGTCCATTTTCTGGTATAAAATGAGTCAAGTTATATTTGAGGAATATAATGAAAAGCTTCATTATTATGAACCAATATGTGATATGAGAGTAAGTCTCAATTTTTGCTTTTAATGTACTCTAACATATGGAAAATTTCACCTATATTGTTATATCTAGGGAAAAATTTTGAAGATAATTAAGTTTTGAAATAATATATAAAATTATCAAATATATGCACGTTTCCTCCATAAGGTTGCCATTTCTGTTCTTCTTTCTGTTTTCATACAAAGCCAAACTCTTAGAGACCATCCCTATGACTAACTTCCATGTAGAACTAATGATTCTTTCCACTAATCCCACACAATTATTACATTCTTATTTGTGTATATATTATTTGACATAATAGCTAAGGCATTAGATATGGTTTTTGTTACTTTGTGCTGCTCTAACAGAAAACACCACAAATGAGTGACTTTAACAAATCGGAGTTTATTCTCTTACAGTTTTGGAGGCTAGAAGTCCATGTGCAAAGTGCAAAGCTGTAGGGGCTAGATGAAAGCCCCTCAACTTGGACTTCAGCTCTGCTTCTTGCCAACTAGAACTAGAGGTGTCTCTTCACTTAGGCAGCTGCTGGTTGCTGAGGCTAACAAGCCTAAGGTTGACACATAAAATGGCACAGTTGGAATATTACCACATAACATGGCAGACCACTAGTTCAAGACCAGAGACAGTTGAAGATCAGCAGAAAACATGGCAGGCTGCTAAATAAAGACTCAGCTACATGCAGGGTCCAAGTATGCCAAAAGCTTGAGACATTCCTCAAAGCTGCTTCTTGTACACTGGAAGCAGAACACATCCCTAAGATAGCTACTCAGCTGCTCCAGTAGATTCTACTATGAGATGATTACCAGTCTCACCATGGGGAATAACTACATCCAGCTTCCCAGACACTCAAAACCAGGCCCTGTCAGTTTGACACATAACCTTTACTACCGCAGATATTATATCTAATATTTATTATCATAATCTACCTCTACTGTAGGATTTTTTAAATTATAATTGGTCATTACAGCAAGATTGTTGAACTCTTGGTAACCTTTTGCCTTCAGAACCTAGACAATGATACTTCAAAAATCTGTATACAAGCATTTATTATGTGCCTGGTCTAGTCAAAGTACTTTATAAATGTTAGCTGATTTACCACGCACAACAACACCATGAGTTAGGTGCTATTATTTCTCTCTTTTTTATAGATATGGAAACTGAGACATAGAGAAGTTATGAAACATGTCCAAGGTCTTACCATCAGTGAGAGATAAAGCAAGTGTTAGGACCCATTCATCCCAGAACCTGTGCCTTAATATGAATCACTGTTCTCATGGAAAGATTAGACTCTTGGCAAAACAGTTCACGAAGAGCACTAAGCAGAAGACAGAGGCTAAATACACTGAATTTATTTAACAAATAATATAATGCATTGTTTCTTTTATTTGCTGTTTTTTAATAACACTGAGATCGATATTCTTATTCCTGGTTAGTAGATGAACAAAATCGATACCAATGTTTTGTCTGTTAGTTTGATTCTTATTGTGCGCACACCTTATTTCACCACTTGAATTAACTGGACCAAGGTGACCCTTTCCAGAATTTATCAGTCCAGAAGAATGTGTTAAAGGGTGCTTCTTTGTCCAGGAGGAAGAACTTCCTTTTCCATAACATCCTTCTAGGAAACAGAGTCACTATAAAAAGGAACATATGAAGATAAAATCCTGTTTGTTAATAAAAATAAAACTTTGAATGATTAGAATTTCAATAAGAATTAAAGGAACATAGAGCCAAACTATTGTGACAGTATTTATGGATTAATAAAGTACAGATAGCCCCACTAAATATCAGTAAATACAAGCATTTACATCTTGCTTGCTATGTACCAGCAACCCTTTGAAATACTTTACACATTATCATCTCACAAAGCTTTCAAACTCCCATAGAGAAGGTACTCTTATTGTCCCAATTTTATAGATGAGCAAACTAAGCGGCATCAGGATTTGAAGCTAGGTAATCTGACTGTAGAAACTACTCTTAACTACCATGTACTGTTGCCTCTTGAGTAGATACACTTAAGTGCAATGCAGTAGAATGAGAGTAGGAATAATAAATGTGTAATTACTGAATATCTATTATATGACAATTACTTTATACACATTATCTTACTACTCACATAAGGACAATGGGCTAAATACCTTTATCCCAACTTAGTAAATAAAGAAAACAGTTTAAATAATTTTAATAATTTGTAGAAGATTAAATAAGCAATGATTGGTAGTAATAGATTGGAACTCATGGTCTGCCTCCATCTATTGCCAATGAATTCATTCTATTTTACAGTGACCCTATAGGACAGAATAGAAATGCCCTGTAGGGTTTCCAAGGCTGTAAATCTTTATTGAAGCAGACTGTCACATCTTTTTCCCATGGAGCAGCTGGTGGATTTGAACCACCAACTTTTTGATAAGCAGCTGATTGCCTTAAAACTACTGCTACAACAGAGCACGTTCATACCTCCCTAGCTCCCAAAATCTTCCATTTCCTATCATGTTACTATGCTGTTGATAGACAAACCTCACAAAGGTTTGTTCTAGTGAGAATATCCAAATCATATAACCATTAGAATCCAATAGCATAAGGAAATTATCTAACAATAAAATTACTACCATACACAAGTAAAGTTTTGCTGAAGATAGTTTAAAAACGGTTGCAGTGTGATTTGGTTACCTAGTACTTCTCTGACAAGAATATACCACAAATAGGATGGCCTTAACAAACAGGAGTTTATTCTCTTACAGTTTGGAGGCTTTAAGTCTGAGTTCAAAACCCTAGGGGCTGGGTGAAAGCCCCTCAATCTTGGGCTTCAGCTCTTCCTCCTGCTTCTGGCCCACTGAAGCTGGAGGCTTTTCTTCACTCAGCTGCTGCCTGCAGAGGATGACAAGCTCAAGGTTGACAAGTAATAAGGCACAGTCCCAATGTAACCAAACCACATGGCAGGCCATTAATTCAAGTCCATTGAAAGTCCCAAGGTCTGCAGAGCATGGCAGGCTGCCGAACAATGACATGACTACATGCAGAGGTCAAGCATGCCATCAGCTAGAGACTGTTCCCCAAGGCTCTTCCTTATATACAGGAAGCAGACCACACCCCTAAGGCAGCTACTCAGCTTCTCACAGTAGATTCCACCATGAAGTTGATTACCAGTCTCATCATGGGAAATACTATATCCAGCTGCCCAGCCCAGCCAAGTTGACACACAAACTTAACTACCACACAGTGATATATTGGCAGGGAACAGACAAAATGTCATGCTGGATTAAAAAGAGGATATGGAATTAGAGATATCATTGCTGATGTCAGATGGATCTTGGCTGAAAGCAAAGAACACTAGAAAGAGGTTTTCCTATGCTTTATTGACTGTGGAAAAGCATTCAACTGTGTTGTTGTTATGTGCCATCGAGTCAGACCCGACTCATAGAGACCCCTCCTTGGGTTTCCAAGGCAGTATCACTACAGAAGTAGATTGCCCAACCCTCCTTCCGTGGAGTGGCTGGTGGGTTTGAACCTCCAGCCTTCTGATTAGCAGTCAAGTGCCTTAGGCACTATGCTACCAGAGTTCCCTTCAACTGTGTAGACCATAACAAATTATGGATAACATTGAGAAGAATGGGAATTCCAAAACACTTCATTGTGCTCATGAGGAAATTGTACATAGACCAAGAGGCAACTTTTGAACAGAACAAGGGGAGACAGCATGGTTTAAAATGAGGATAGGTGGGCATCAGGGTTGTATCTTTTTACCATACTTATTCAATCTGTATGCTGAGCAAATAAGCTGAGAAGCTGGACTACCTGAAGAAGAATGTGCCATCAGAATTGGAAGAAGACTCATTAACAACCTGCTGTATGCTGATGACACAATCTTACTTGCTGAAAGTGAGTAAGACTTGAAACACTTACTGATGAAAATCAAAGACTATACTTCATTATGGATTACATAACAATATAAAGAAAACAAAAATCTCACAACAGGACCAACAAGCAACATCACGATAAATAGAGAAAAAATTGAAGTTGTCAAGGATTTCATTTTACTTGGATTCACGATCAGTGCCCATGAAGCAGCAGTCAAATCTGAGAATGTATTGCACTGGCAAATCTGCTGCAAAAGACCTCTTTAAAGTATTAAAGAGCAATGACATCATTTTGAAGACCAAGTTGTGCCTGTCCCAAGCCATGGTATTTCATTCACCTCACATGCATGTGAAAGTTGAAAAAGGAAGACCAAAGAATAGATGTATTTGAATTGTAGTGTTGCTGAAGAACACTGAAAATACCATCTACTGCCAGAAGAACAAACAGATCTGTCTTGAAAGAATAGCCGGAATGCTCCTTAGAAGTGAAAATGGCCAGACTTCATCTCACCTACATTGTCTTGTCAGAAAGGACCGGTCGCTGGAGAAGGCTATCATGCTTGGTAAAGTAGGAGGTCAGTGAAAACGGAAAGACCTTCAACAAGATGGATCGATACAGTGGCTGCAAGGATAGGCTCAAGCATAGCTTAGATTGTGAGGATGGCACAGGACTAAGCAGTGTTTTGTGCTGTTGTGCATAGCTTTTATGAATCAGACCCAACGTGATGGTACTTAATAACAATACATCAGACTTGGCAAAACAGCATTTGCTGACAGGAAATCTCATCACAGCTACCATCTTAGAGCATATAGCAGTTCCTTTCTGAGCTCTACTTTACAAAGGACAATTAACTGAAGTAGCTACAATTAAAGTGAATTGAGATTTTGGCCAGCTGTGAGTCATGCAAAAGTCTTTTGTTGTTGTTACTGTTTTTGTTGGTTTGTTTTGGTTTGTCTGTTTGTTTTGTTTGTTTGATTCCTATGATAAAGAAATAAGTCTCTTGTATACCCTCCCCACAAATTAACATTTTCTAAGACTTTTAATTATTAAGCCAAACAAACAAACAAAAAACTTACTGCCCGTTGAGTCGATTCAGACTCATAGTGACCCTTTTGAGTTTCTGAGGCAATAAATCTTTATAGAAGTAGAGTGCCCAATCTTCCTTCTGTGGAGTGGCTGGTAGGTTTGAAGCACCAACTTTCTGGTTAGCAGTCAAATGCCTTAGGCACTATGCCACCAGAGGTCCTTTAACTATTAAAGGGTACCCAAAACTTAAAAATGCAAGGTTATAGAGAGAGTCAGGAGTTTCTCTTCTACTTTTAGTAGCTTCAACTGAATTTCTGAAGACCAGATGATAGCCTTTCAGAAAATCTGTCCATGTTTATTATTGTTGTTGCTGTTGTTAGTTATTGTTGAATGGACTTTTGACTTATAGAGATCCCATGTGACAGAGCAGAGCTGCCTCATTGGATTTCCTAGGCTCTAATCTTTATAGAAAGGAGCTCTGATGACACAAGTTAAAGTATTCAACTGCTAACCCAAAGGTCATTGGTTCTAACCCACCAGCAGCTCTATGGGAGAAAGATGAGACAATCTGCTTTTGTAAAGAGTTGGAGTAACTTCTCAAAGATAACCAAACACCTTGAGAGAGAGAATCACTGGGCCTGCCAACTTGGGACCATAGTCTTGGGGGACATCATGCTCAATTGGCACAACATAGTACATAAAATTCTTGTTCTACAACCTACTTTGGTGAGTAGCAACTGGTGTCTTAAAAGCTTTGGAGCGGCCACTTAAGATGCAACTACTGGTCTCCTCTCATTGGAATCAAAGAAGAGTGAAGAAAATCAAAGGCATCTGGAAATAGTCTAAGGATAAGATGGGCCACGAAGACCTCAGCCTTCCATGCTGCCAATGGCAATCACTCGGAGAGGGATCAAATCTGGAGATCCTGGATAGAGTGGGAGGGAAAATGTGAAACAAAATTCAAAAACATAAAAATAACCAGAATTACTGGTCAGATAGAGTCTGGTGGAACCCCCAAGACTATGCCCTGGGTTACCTAGAAATGGACTTATTTCCATGGATTGGCTCTCAGCCCAATAGTAGAAAGACCTACATGCAGAACACCTACCCCAGGGCGATGCAGTCACCTGCTTTAGGGAAATGCACCCCTTAGAGCAATCAGCCATGAGACACCAGAGGGGGAGCATTCACATAGGGGGAAGCTGGACAGACAGGAATGCATAGTTAAGAAGGGCACAGGAGGGGGTAGTAACAGGAAGAGGAAAGGAGAGTTTGTTATGATTGCGGATGGTAATCGGGGCATGAAATCAAATGTGCATGAACTGTTGAATGAAAAACAAATTTGCTTTTTAAATTTGCACCTAAAGCCCAAATAAATTAAAAAAAAAAAAAAAAAAAAATCCACCACGCTCCAGTGGATTCAGACTCATAGCAACCCTACAGGATAAAAAAAAAAAAAGATTTACAGCCTTGGGAATGTTATGGGACAGTTTCACTCTGTCCTATAGGGTCACTTGGAATCAACTAGATAGCAGTGGGTTTTAATCATTACCAAAGTGGATAACCAGGTCTTACTCCTGGTTGTGGGGCTGCCGCGGGATCGGGCAGTATTTCGTTCTGCTGTGCATGGGGTCGCTATGAGTCGGAAACGACTCGGCGGCACTTAACAACAACAACAACAACTCCTGTGAAGCTGCTGGGTGGTTTCAAAGAGCCAGTCTTTCCCTTAGCAGCCTTTCACTTAACCATTACACCAGAGCTCCTTGTCTATTATTACTGTCTCCTTTTTTTTTTTTTTTTTTTTGGTCTTTCTTCTGTCTGTGTTTATTTTCCCTGCCCATAATATCATCTTCCTAACATCAGGTGGTGTGATAAAAGATCACTAATGGTAAGCGCATTAAAAGTTAATGTAGGGTAGTAATTCTTTCTCCTTCTTTAATTGTAATATGTACCTAAGAAAAATAGATGCATCACACTATTAAGGCTAGATATGTTGAGGTATACTACAAAAGAAGTCAATGTAGCTATTACAAGGGGAATGCATTTGGAAACGGACTGTCCATTATTGTTGTTGTTGTTAGGTGCCATCGAGTCATTTCCCACTCACAGTGACCCCATGCACAGCAGAAAGAAATACTGCACGATCCTGTGCCAGCTCCGTCATCCCTGCTATACATGAGCCCATCATTGCAGCCACCATGTCAATCCATCTTGTTGAGGCCTCCCCCTCTTTTGTCAACCCTCCACCTTACCAAGCATGACATCCTTCTCCAGGGAATGGTCCCTTCTGACAACATGACCAAAATAGGTGAGA
>NW_006921588.1:38764698-38775112 GCF_000298275.1 Orycteropus afer afer
TTTTTGACAACTTCCAATTTTCCTAGATTCATACTTCGTACATTCCATGTTCCAATGATTAATGGATGTCTGCAGCTGTTTGTCTTCAATTTGAGTGGTGCCACATCAGCAAATGGAGGTCTTGAAAGCTTTACCTTATCCATCAGTGTAAGGCTGGGTTTACTCAGATGATGCAGCTCTTTCCTAGTCCTATTTTGAGAGCCTTCTAACCTAACCAGACTATTCCTAAAATAGTTCAGTAATGTATCAGTGTTTCTTTGCTATTCATAAGGTTTTCCCTGACCAATTCTTTGAGAAATGGACAGCCTCTTCCTCCTTCCTAGTCTGTCTCAGTCTGTAAGCTGGGCTGATACCTGTGCACCATATGCATCCCGCTGGGTTTGAAACACCAGTGGCTCAGCCTCAAAACCCATATCAACACATCACCATGGTAGGACAAACCAACAGACAAGTTTGCCTCCCTGTTGGAAACCTCTCGTACCACCCTTACCTGGGTCCCTGCGGCTGACTCTTACTCTGTCCATATTCCTGGGCCTTTTAATCCCCTTTCTCCCACTCTCCCACCCTGCTGCTTTGAGTGTGCCTGAGTTCCCTCTCCTCCCCTGGGTCACTGCTGCTGCCTGCTCCTCTGTCCTCGTTCCTGGCTTTTAATCCCCTTTCTCCCACTCTCCCACCCTGCTGCTTTGGGCATGCCTGAGTTCCCTCTCCTCACCTGGATCCCTGTAGCTGATTGCTCCTCTGTCCGGGTTCCTGCTTTTAATCCCCTTTCTCCCGCTCTCCCACCCTGCTGCTTTGGGTGTGCCTGAGTTCCCTCTCCTCACCTAGATCCCTGTGGTTGACTGCTTCTCTGTCTGGGTCCCTGGCTTTTAATATCCTTTTTCCTGCTCTCCCATCCTGCTGCTCTGGGCATGCCTGGGTTCTCTCTCCTCACCTGGGCCCCTGTGGGGTCCATTATTAGGGGTTATAAAAACCACCCTCATCTATTTGGTTAAAAAAAGAAAAAGTGAAAGATTAAATTTCAAATATTATTTATCCTCCAGCATTCAACAATGTTGAACTATCAAGTTACAATTTAAACTATAAAATTATTTTAAGAGTATAAAACTGTAATATTGTCAAATTTTGATCAGACATAAAAAAGTTCAATAGTTCACCAGAGTTAGCAGTAAGCTCTATTCACACAGTATTTAAGGGTTTCCTACTTAATGGAAAATATTACAATTTGAGCCATTTTCTGTGTAGAATCAAAAAGTTAGAGGTGGAAGGGAAAAGGTCAAACTTTCTTCCTCAGCTTTTATCTGTCCTGCCATTTCAATCTATGACCATCAAAATAAACAGTATGCCTTAGATTTTGTATATACCTAGAAATGAAATAAATATATAGTTATGACTTATAATAATTTTCATTTTGAAAAATAAATGCATGTTTACATCAAAATCCCAACCTTTACTTATAATCTTAAAATTATGCAAACATTTCCTCAAACAAAGTGAATTTTGTTCTATATCCAGTTGAAGACAAGAATGGATGATTTCCCCCATTAAAGCTTTAAATTGGAATCGCTGTATTTGTTTATCTTGTCTTAATGATAAGCATAATCTGGTCAATAAGAACAATATTATTCATATCCAAAACTTTTTGCCTTTGAGTTGATTCCAACTCATAGTGACCTTATAAGACACGGTAGAACTGCTCCATAGGGTTTCCAAGGCTATAATCTTTATGCCATATCTTTCTCTCACAAGACCAGTAGGTTTGAATGGCTGATAATTTTGGTTAGCAACCTAGCACTTTATGACTGCATTACTGGGGATCTTTCTCTTCGTACAGTAAGTAC
This sequence comes from Orycteropus afer afer, assembly GCF_000298275.1. NCBI lineage: Eukaryota > Metazoa > Chordata > Mammalia > Tubulidentata > Orycteropodidae > Orycteropus > Orycteropus afer. Next base: position 38,766,537 of record NW_006921588.1, read on the forward strand.
ATAATAATACTTTTTGTTTGAAAATGTATGGAAAGAATTTTGAAGAGTTCCCAACTTTAACGGATGCTAGATTTTACACACAAAAGTGACTTTGTTTACCATATTTTGTTAATATTTGTGAAAAGGGACTAGAACAGGAAAACTGAGGTCAATATTATGATACAAGGGTAAGTGAAAAATTTTAAAAGAACAGTTGCCGTGGAGTTGGAATAAACTCATGATAGCCCCCATGTGTGTCAGAGTAGACTTGTGCTCCTTTGAGTTTTTAATGGCTGATTTTATGGAAGTAGATCACCAGACTTTTCTTTCAAGGAAATTCTGTGTGGACTTGAACTGCCAATATTCTGGTTAGTATCTCAGAAGGCTGGCATCCAAGTGCTTAACTGTCTGAGTAATCTAGAGATTCCAAGAATAGGCAGATACCAGTACTTATTGAACAACAGTCTATTAAGATTTTTGTTTATTTTTAATTCTCTCAAGGTAAGTGTTAATGTTGCCTTTTCCAGATAATAAAATATTTAATTTATTTCCCAAAAATCAATTATCAGAGAGGTAAAATTACTTCCATACAAAACAGTCAATGAGTGTGCACTAAAAACCAGGTGTGTCAAAATTGAAGATCTTTGTATTATATTACAGTGATTTTTCTTGTTCAAGGCTATGTTCTTGAAAAGGGAAATTAGAATGAGATGGTAATATTTAACATGATTTTTAAAAAATTAATTTGCAATGAAACCTTGCTTCTTTTCCTCCATTTCAGGTATAGTCTGAATGAGTTTTCAGTTTAGACAACTGATGATTCATAGTGACAAATTTAGAACCAATTCTTGAATTCCTTAATAAAAGAGATTTTGAATGACATTGATATTAAATATGATAACACTTTGCATTTATTTAGTACATCTAACTTTTTCAAGAGCAGTCATACACATATTTTCTTAATATTATGGGATAGATGGAACTGATTCCTATTATTGTAGATACAGAGACAAGAAAGATGATTTTCCAAAGGTCTGGTAGCTAGATGATGGAAGATTAAAACTAAAAGCTATTTTTCTTGACTCTTGTCTGATTTTCTCCCTGACTTCCTTTTCTTTATTTCTCCTCTCCCCTCTCCATGTTGCTCTCTAAATCTATAGTCTTTGATAGAACTAATCATGCCCTAAAACTTTTTATGTTTTCCTATGGTCTATAGAAAAATGCTTCCAGTCCATTACTTGTACTCAGTATCATCCATAATCTACTCCTACCTCTACCCAAATATTTTTGTAGTCACTTGCCTTCAGTTTTTCTCTCTTTTCATATCCAATTTTACTCTAATCCTTTTTAACTATATAGTCTAATTCCTATTTTCTCCAAGTTCTTTGTGGCTGACAATTATTATCTTTGCCTTTCCCAAAAACCCTTCCTACCCATTACTGTTAAACAGTCTAAAAGTTAGGCATGTGATTGCAAGCTGGGCCAATAAGAACTTTAACTGATATATCTCAAAACAGAATCAGGATAGAGTAGACACTTTCCTCTCTGCTCATAAAGTATTGTGTAAGCTCAAGCAACTCCTGGCCATGGGTCCAAGCCATGAGAAGATGTTTTGGGAAAATAAAGTTGATTTATAATGACAAGCAAAATGAGAAATGAAAAGAGAGCTGTGGCAGCATTAAGCTCCTATTTCCTAGCTGTCTCCACATTCTCCTTAAAATTTTTAATATGTGATGTGATAAATTGGCATTTCTTATCAAAGCTAGTTTGATTTGGGATATCTGTCACTCACAACCAAAGATTTATAACTCCCACAACTATCAATTTCATGCTCATACTATGAGACCCAATTCCAATTTCTCTTCTTCTGTGATCCCATTTATGATTCTCCATTTCTATTGGCTCTCTCATCTATGACTCGTAGCAGCAGTCTGGTGCTTATGTGAGCTTGGAAATTCTCATTATCCACCTCATATGATTATTAGTTGTGTATATATCTGCCTTCTACAACAGTCTGGGAGCCTTATACATCAGGGCCCATATCATATTTATCAATGTCCAAGCATCCAAGTTAATTTATTAAACAAAAAAAACCTGCTATCAAGTGAGTTCTGACATATAGCAACCCTATAAGACAAAATAGAACTACCTTGTAGGGTTTCCAAGACTCTAATCTTTACAGAAGCAGACTGCCTCATCTTTCTTCCATGGAATAACTGGTGGGTTCAAACCACTGACCTTTTGGTTAGCAGCCAAGCACTTAACCACTGCACCATCAGTGTTCCTTAATAAATGTTTGTTCTTGAATTTTCATTTGACTCTGCTGCCTTTCTTGAATGTTTACACATAATATATAATGAAGTATGAGATATATATAATATAGTAATAGACATGAGCATGATTAGTCTTGTATAAATGTGATGATTATGCTACAGCAATTATCACTACTAACTTTTTTATTTCTGCTCTTGATTAAAAGAAAGTAAAATCAAGTTACCTCCTCTTCAGTACTGGACTTATGTTCTAAGAACAATTGAGTTCAATGAGCTATGAACCTCAGAAGTGTGACAAATTCCAGTGGCAAGACTATGTTTGGAGTCCTTGGTACAGAAGCTTATGACATGATTTGGTGAAGTATAATCCTGCTCTGGACAATTTAAGCAGCATAATACTGAAAACAATAGGCAGCACTTAATAAGAATTATTATTCAGGAGCAGTGGGCACTTGTAGGACATTGTCCCTTTTTGATTTTATGACTGGGACATATTTGCTATGAAGATATGGCAGAAGAGGCAATATCTGACAGATGTGGTATATTTTAAGGATACAGAAAATGTGAGGGCCTGAAAAGGTAAGTTATTAGCAGAGTCCCTCTTCTCTAGGCATGAAAATTAAAGTGATTGAGATAATGATCTAGAAAAAGGAGACCACATTGTTCCCTCAGTTATCTGGATTATCTTAGGGAAGAATGGTGGAAAGAAGAAAGATGATAATTAGCTCAGTTACCTGAATTTTCATCTTTACTTTCCATGTGTAGACATGACCTCTATTTATTTTTGTGATTCCACCTGTGAGGTTGTGTTTTAAGTTTGATGAAATCAGACCCACTCAAATGTTTGTACTGTAATGGCTAAAAGCCAACAAAATAAGTGATTTAAAGCCTAATATACATTGATAAGTTCTGTGGATTTTTTTTTTTTTCTTTGAAGGACATAAATTATCCTATCTTAGAATGAGGTATTTTTATATTTTGAAAAATATTGGCTTTCGGCATGTGGTACTTCATTACGCAGCACTCAATAAATAATCATACCTGTTTTCCAAAAGGGGAGCTCTGGTAGCGTAGTGGCTAAGGCAGTTGACTGCTAACCAGAAGGCTGGTGGTTCAAACCCACCAGCCACTCCTCAGAAGGAATGAGGCAATCTTCTTTCGTAGTGATACTGTCTTGGAAACCCAAGGAGGGGTTGCTATGAGTCAGGTCTGACTCGATGGCACATAACAACAACATTTTCCAAAAGAGGGAACATTTTTAGCCCTTGCTGTATTCAGTGTATGTGGGAGGAGAATAGACAGCACCAGAAGGGCAGTTGACAGGCCTGGCTGACATCTGGGATAGGAACAATTTTCTACAGGAAAATCTTCAGGCAGAGCTGTTGTTGTTGTTGTTATTTGCCGTGGAGTCGCCCCGACTCATAGCGACCCCTCCTTGGGTTTCCGAGGCAGTATCACTACGGAAGTAGGATTGCCCAACCTTCCTTGCGAGGAGTGGCTGGTGGGTTTGAACCGCCAGTCTTCTGCTTAGCAGTCAAGTGCCTTAGGCACTATGCTATCAGGCAGAGCAGGCCTCCAAAAGACGGTATCTCTATCAGCTCAAGATTCTGAAAATAGCAACAACCACAGAAGCAGCATCTGTAAACCAGAAAGTATTCAAGTTTGAACCATGTTGTTGTTAGTTGTCATTGAGTCGATACTGTAGAAAGGTCTCTTTGTTTGGATCTTTTTAAATCTCTTCCCCAGGTGAAAATATCACGTACCATGGAGAATTCCAAGCTGTATATGCATTAATGTGTATATATTTATGTGTGTATGTATATCACCTATCTTAGAAAACCATTGTATTAGAAAATGGGTTTGTTGTTGTTGTTGTTGTTTTGCCGTGGAGTCGGCCCCGACTCATAGCGACCCCTCCTTGGGTTTCCAAGGCAGTATCACTATGGAAGTAGGATTGCCCAACCTAGAAAATGGGTATAGCCCCTAAATGGTTTAACTTTTAACGAAAAATTGAATGATTATTTTATTAAGTGATTACTTTATGTTACTATTGAGGGAGCTCTGGTAGCATAGTGGCTAAGACACTTGCCTGCTAACCAGACGGCTGGCGGTTCAAACCCACCAGCCACTCCTCGGAAGGAAGGTTGGGCAATCCCACTTCCGTAGTGATACTGCCTCGGACCCAAGGAGGGGTCGCTATGAGTCAGGGCTGACTTGACGGCACATAACAACAACAAATTGAGGGAGCGGATTCTATATAAGCTCAGAGGGAAAATCTGAACGGTCCCCCCACCCCCACCCCACCCCACCCCCCGCCCTTTAACAACTGGGCTAGTATTTTGGCTTCAAGTGTTAATCTTCTCTGTCAGTTCAGATATAACTGAATCAAAATCACATATTCAAGTTCTTTAAAGGCATTTAAAGGCATTAATACAATAATTTCAGTAATCACATGTGGCTTCTGAGAGTGAGAAGAATCCAAAACAAATGTTACCGATCTTACCCAAACATTCCAATTTTTAAAGAACAGGTAGGATTTTGTTTGTTTGTTTAACTGTTGTAACAATTCTGTTTGGGGAACTGATTTAAGAGAAGATATTTCCTTGTAGCAATTGCAATTTTAACAACAACACATACACTCTTTGTAGCAAATCTCCACTGGGGTAGAACTAAAATCTGGAAGTAATCAGTAACACTGAGCATCAGAAATTCTTCAGAAAAACATTTAAACACAGCTGGAGTCTGCTGGTAGTTGGGATAGGATTCAGGTACCTAATCCCTTGGGGTTAGTTGCCATCCCCCTTCTTCCTTGTCTTGGATGTGGAACTAAAAAGCCCCAGGGTGTTGATGGTTGCAAAGAAACTATGGCATCTGACACCTGCTGGGAGCAATAAATAAAGAACTATGCCTGCCCTTGTCGGCTTCTTCCTATCCTACTGACAACTACTGGAATCTCAGTCTTTCTTCCGTGCTGGATTTCAGGAGAGACAAGATCTGTTTATCCATGTAAACAAATCTGATAAATAAGAGAAATCATTACTGTTCAAGCAGTTGTTTTTCATGCACGTGCTTGATCTATAATATTGGAAAGTCTGGTTAAAAAATAAACAGAAACATACCCTTCACTTTTGAGAATTATGGTTGCAATTATTCTAGAAGTGACATCATTCTAAGGCAGGCTTTTGAAATAAGCTTGGTTCAGTGGATCTGCTTTGCTTACTGTTAGATGATGGGTTTCCAGTTAACTATCGAAAGCTGGTTATTCCTGATGATTTGTGTAGGCTGAGTTATTTAATATCTCGTGTTCTCACCAATCTTGTCCAGTTATATTGGGATGCTCACAATTCTATTCAGAAGGAAACAAATGCTAATAAACTAAGAGATGAATGTCTCTTTTATCTACGGTACTTCATAAAACAATGAGCATGCAATAGCCCAGAAATCTCCTGATAATAGAGGAATATAAGGATATATGAATGTAGCACTGACTCCTTTGCTTTCTGGTTCGCAAAAATTGGAATTGCTATAAAAATGAAATTCGTCAGGATAAAAGCTTTCACCAAGTAAAGAGGAAAATCAGGTAACCTCTAACAAGCTCCTAAAACCCCTAAACCCAAACACCAATCTACACAAATTATTTGCTTAAGGAAGAAATTACTCTAAACTCCTCCATACAATCTAATAATTGATGTCCTTGCTAAAATTCACACTTTCCTCTATTTGGCAAGTAAATCAGAGCACAATATTTTGCATTCTGTTGAAATATATTTCTCCCTCTCTACAGAATGAATGGAAATGTGTTCCATGCCATATGCCTGATATTTTCCAATTGCACTTGTTCACATATTTTTGACTCTACAATATCTGGCACTATGAGCTGCAAATCTCAGGGACTCTCAAAATACAGTTTTGTTGAGAAGAGAAAACAAAGAAATTGAGTAAAATTGTTTAATTTTAATTACTAACAAATTTATTACGTTTTAAGAAATATTTTCCACTTGATTTACTTAAACAGCAAATACTTTTATGTCTCTGCAAAATATTATCATGCTTAACCAGAAATTTAAATCCAAATGGTCCTTATCTATTTTGAAAGGCTGGCTCCTCCCCTTTCTTTTCCTCTTCTCTCTTTCTCTCTATTTCTCTGCTTGATACTAATTGCAAGTAAGGTTACATTCTCTTCCCAAAGATGATTATCACCATGTTGCCGTGCAACAAGAAGGTCAACTCAGAACGGGAGCATAGTGCATAGTTTCTCCTTTAACTTTTGCATTCCCCTTAGAGTAAAACCTTCACCAGTGGCCCGAACTAACAGCCTTCCCCAAATGAACAATAGTCAGTATTCAAGACTCCTAGCATAGTGCCTAGGGTATGTGACTGCTGACCAGAAAGCTGGTGGTTCAAACCCACCAGCCACTCCTGGGAAGGAGGATGGGGCAATCTACTCTTATAGTGAAACTGGCTCGGAAACCCAAGGAGAGCTCTCTATGAGTTGGATCCGACCCCACGGCAGTGAGTTAGGTTTGGTTTATTTCTGTTCTGGGAGCTCTGCTAGCGTAGTGCCTAAGGCACTTGACTGCTGACAAGAAGGCTGGCAATTCAAACCCACGAGGCACTCCTCAGAAGGAAGGTTGAGCAATCTATTTCCGTAGTAAGACTGCCTCAGAAGCCCAAAGAGGGGTCACTATGAGTCCGGTTGGACTGGACTGCAGTCAGTTTTTTGGTTTTTATTTCTCTTCTAGGAGCTCTGGCAGTGTAGTGATTAAGGCGTTGGGATGCTAACCAAAAGGTCTGTGGTGTGAACCCACCAGCCACTATGCCAAAAGAAAGATGAGGCAGTCTGCTACCATAAAGTTTTGGCAGCTTTGAAAACACAATGAGGGGCACAATGAGTTGGTATTGACTGATGGCATTGAGTTGGTTTGAGTTTATTTCTCCTCTAGGAACCCTGTTAAGGAGCTCTGGTGGTGGTGTGCCTAAAGCATTTGGCTGTGAACCAGAACGCTGGTAGTTCAAACCCACCAGCCACTCCACAGAAGGAAGATGGAGCAATCTACTTCTGTAAAGATTTACCACCTCAGAAACCCAGAGGGGGTTGCTATGAGTCGGAATATACTCGATGGCAATCAGTTTGGTTTTTTTTGTTTGTTTTTAGGAGCTCTATTGGTGCAATGGTTGAAGTACTTACTTGCTGACTTGCAGTGTAAGCCCACCAGCCTCTTCATGGGAAAAAGATATGGCAGTCTGCTTCAGTAAAGATTATAGCCTTGGAAACTATGGAGCAAGTTCTACTCTGTTTTACAGGGCTGCTATGAGTCAGAATCAACACAGGATATTGGGTTTGGTTTAGGATTTCTCCCCTAATTCTATCTCTTTCAAAATACTTAAAGATTCTGCTATAATAAGAAAATATCCAGAAAGATATAGCTGCATATATTAACAGTGGTTTACATCTGGATTATAAAATATGATTTTTATTTTTTTAATTTCAATTTCTAATTTTTCTGTCATAAAAGTGGGTTGTTGGGATAAATGGATTAATAATACAGTGGCTAGAACAATAAGCTCAGACATAGTAACAATTGTGAAGATGGCACAGGACCAGGCAACATTTCATTCTGTTTTACATAAAGTCTCTATGAATTGGAGCTGACTCGATGACATCTAACAACAAAGAAACTGGTTGAATGAAGGACTTCAAAGTTAACTTGGTTTTAGAAGAACAAATTTTCTCTTTGAAAATCTCATACCAGAAATCCATAACAATATAACTACCTATTCATTAATTCTTTCTACCAACACTTGTGGTTGTTGTTGTAAGGTGCCGTCAAGTCACTTCCGACTCATAGCAACCCCATGCACAGCAGAACGAAACACTGCCCGATCCCACGTCAGCTCCATGATCCTTGCTATACTTAAGCCCATTGTTGCAGCCACAGTGTCAATCCATCTCGTCGAAGGCTTTCCCTTCCTTCATCAACCCTCCACCTTACCAAGCATAACATCCTTCTCCAGGGAATGGTCCCCTCTGACAACATGACCAAAGTATGTGAGACAAAGTCTGGCCATCCTAGCTTCCAAGGAGCATCTTGGCTGCACTTCTTCCAGGACAGATCTGTTAGTTCTTTTGGCAGTCCATGGTACCTTCAGAATTCTTCACCAGCACCACAACTCAAAAGCATCAACTCTTCTTTGGTCTTCCTTATTCATTGTCCAGCTCTCACATGCACATGAGGTGATTGGAAATATCATGGCCTGTGTCAGGCGCACCTTAGTCTTCAAGGAGACATCCTTGCTCCTCAGCACTTGAAAGAGTTCCTTTGC
>NW_006921588.1:38776932-38796683 GCF_000298275.1 Orycteropus afer afer
GTCTTCCTTGTAGGTGTATGGATATTATCCTATCACTGACAGCATTGTACTTCAGGAGAGATCTTGAAACATCCTTTGTGATGATGAATGCCATGTCATTCCTCTTTAAACTGTCATTCCAGGCATAGTAGATCATATGGTTGTCTACTCAAAATGGCCAAAACCAGTCCGCTTCAGCTCACTAATGCCTAGGATATCAATCTTTATGCATTGCATTTCATTTTTGACAACTTCCAATTTTCCTAGATTCATACTTCATACATTTCATGTTCTGATTATTAATGGATGCTTACCACTGTTTCTCCTCAATTTGAGTGGTGCCACGACAGCAAATGGAGGTCTTGAAAGCTTTACCTTATCCATATGAGTAAGACTGATTTTACTCTGACAGTGCAGCTCTTTCCCAGTCCTACTTTGAGAGCTTTCTAAGCTAAGTGACTCATCTGCCTCCTCTGTATTGGACAATGTTTCTGGACTATTCATAAAGTTGCACAGTAATGTATCAGACAGTGTTTCTCTGCTATTCATAAGGTTTTCCATGGTCAATTCTTTGAGAAGTGGATGGCATCCCCTTCTTCCTAGTCTGTCTCAGTATGCAAGCTGGGCTGATACCTGTGGAACAGGTGCACTCCACTGGATTTGAAACAGCAGTGACACAGCCTCAAGAGTCACAGCAACATGTCACCATGGTAGGACAAACCAACAGACAAGTCTGTCTCCCTTAGCTGTTGGAAACCCCTCCAACCACCCTTACCTGGATCCCTGCGGCTAACTCCTCAATCTGTTCCTATACCCTTTGCCTTTTCTGTCCTCTCCCTGCCTTTCCACCTCGCTCCTTGTGGGGCATGGCCTGGGTTCCCTCTCTTCACCTGGGTGCCTGTGGCTGACTCCTCGATCTGTTCTGGTCCCCTTTGTCTTTTTTTTTGTCCTCTCCCTGCTTCCTGCCTTGCTGCCTGTTGTTAGGTCCCTTTTTTTGCCCTCTCTCTGCTTTCTACCTCACTGCCTATTCTTAGGTCCCTGGAATCCGAATGAGAATGTTATCACTTTAAAATCCAAAATGGCCACCACTTGTAAACATTCAAAATGGCTGTGCCCTTGGTCATTTTAAATATCCAAAATGGCTGCCATGTGTAAACAATCAAAATGGCTGTGCCCTCTAGACAAACAAGAAGGTCAGTGAAAAAACAAGAAAACCTTCAATATCTGGGGATAGGGTAATGAGAGAAAAAAGGCAGACAAGGAGAATAATGAAGAAAAAAATGGGAAAAATGAAAACAGAAAAACAAGCAATGGGGTTAACCAAAAAAAATTTGCAACCAGGAACAGGGAAAAGAAAAAAGCTGACAACTGAGACCTGGGAGGGGAAGAATAAAGAATAATAGTAAAAAGGACAAAAGTATTAATAATAGTAGTACTTTTAAAACAGACAAAATCAAGCAAACTAAAAACCAGAAAAAAAAAGAAAGAAAGGAAAAAAATAAAAAAAAAATCAGGGGAGGGCAGGGCAGGGCACCCGGGCTCCGTCAGAGTACACAGAGTGTGATGGAGTTCCTGTGTGTCCAGAAGGTGGGTGGGAATGGAGGATGGCCGAACCTCCGTTCACCAAGCGGATGTGGAGTATAAGAGTAACAAGGGGAATGTCACACCTTTTCAGTCATCCAGATCCAGAGCTTATATATATAGAGAGAGAAATTTATCTTAGGAAAATGGCTCACACACTTATAGAAGCTGGAAAGTCCAAAGTTCTTGTATCAAACATCAAGCTGGAGGCTTTTCCCAACTCTTGCAGCTGCAGGGCTGAGGAGCTCAAGGTTGGCAGGCAGTATACTGGCTGTTGACTCCAATGAATGACAAATCCAAGATCTCCAGGCCGAATGGCGAGTTGTTCGTTCACAGAGAGTTGTAGGCAGCACAACAGAATCCCAATCCTCAGAGGAAATTAGGTTAGTGCTTCCTAAACTATGATGAAAGACTGAACACAACAAGACAATAAAAATTCTGTAATCTGTTGTCCAACACTTATCCAACCAAAAAAAAAAAAAAAACCACCTCACTGCCTTCTAGTCAATTCTGACTCATAGTGACCCCCATTGTGTTTTCAAGGCTATAAATCTTTATGAAAGTAGATCTCTCCATCTTCCTTCCCCAGAGTGGCAGGGAGGTTTGAACTACTGACCTGGTTAGCACCCAAATGGCTTTTCCACTATACTACCAGAGATCCTTAACTTTTACGCAGTGCCTATCTGTCTGCATGGCATCAAGAATGAAAAGCTTCCTAAACACAGTTCCTCACTTCAAGGAGTTCACAACTTTGGCATTGTTTTGTAATATATGTCCTAATATTGACTATCATTTTCATCTATCATATTTTATAGTTTTGTTTCTACATTTTTACAGTAACATTACTTCAATTCATCTCAACTTTAATACAATTAATATTTCCCCTTGACCTATGAATTTTTAACTCTTGAAAAGTATCTGGAGGTATCATCTCCCTATAAGCACTTCAATGACTTTATCATCATTAAATTTCAAAAAATATTGTACTTTCTAATCTTAAATATGTAATCCTCTAACTGGTATCATTTATAAGCAAGTCTTGTGTTCTGTCAGTAAGGAATTGTTCCATGCCCATCGATAACACTTTAAGAAAAATAATAATTTTATAAGTTTCTCAACCTACTACTTCAACCAAGTGAATCAATGAAAATAAGTAGTTACAATCAGTGGTTTAAGGTTAAATAGTGGGTTCCACTGAAGATGTTGTCAGAAAAGGTTTTTTATGACTCAGTAATTGAGAAAGAAATCAATTTTTTTTTTGCTGAGAAGATTCTATCTTATCTACATCTCCCCACTATGCAATACCAGAAAGTATGAATTATATGTATTATATGACCTATGTTTTAGTGTCTACATATTATCTGGTCATCCCTACACAGTCAACCTGTCTAACCATACCTCATTCCACAGAGAATGTTTCTGCAAACACTGTACAATGATGTGGTGCTTGGTCTTTTAAAGTTGTATTTAAAGAAAATTTCTTAATTTAATATAATTGCCAATTATATAAATCATTGTCAATTTTTAAAAATTACTATATATGTTCTTCCTAGACAACTTTTTAAAATTATTTTTAGTGGCATAAATTTAGATGCTTTATGAAAAGGGATCTCATGCTTTATAAAAATAATCAAGATGCTAAGGAAAGCTTACACTCTGTATTGTGTTTTTGTTACTAAAGGACTTACCTCTTTGATAATTTATCATGTTTAGAAGAAGTAGTAGCTTTCAGTTTTTTATAAGTCAAGCTAAAACTTCATTTTTTTGTACATGATATTATCTTTACAACTCCTAATCATGAAACCAGAGATAAGTTTTATTTCATTGTGTTTAGGTTTTCATAGGCTTCATTCTATCAAATGTGCATTTCTAAGTAATACTCCATTTTAGCTGCAGTAATAGGACACTTAAGGAGCTCTGGTGGTGCAGTGCCTAAAGCATCTGACTACTAACCAGAAGGTTGATGGTTCAAATACACTAGCTGCTCCCCAGAAGGAAAATGAGGCAATCTACTTCCATAATGATCCCAGTGGGGATCACTATGAGTCAGAACTGACTCAATGGCAGGGAGTTTGTTTGTTTGTTTAATAGAGTGGTTATCTATAGATTCAAGGTACGTGTAAAGACTTTTTTAAAGCAGATGACAGTACGCAAAAGCAAAGCAGGAATAGGAGAATAGAAGCTAAGAAAGTATAATGGCCTTAAATATCAGGAATAAAAATTAAAAACTAAAATTATATTCTCCCATGGGGAGGGATGCATTCTGAAGTACTATTTGAAGAACAGGAGAGAAGGGTTAGCAGAAAGAACTATTTTAGATTCAATCTGATTATAAAAAAGAAGTAGTAGTAGTAGAGACTCAGAATGATATAGCAGAGCCATTATTAAAGGAGGCATTCTGCCTGTCTCCAACCTTTGGGTTGTAAAGCCTACTTGTTTGCTATTAAATACAATTATCTGTTAAGTTAGGTTCTGAAGCCTGTTATGTCAGGCTACACACACACACACACACACACACAAACACACAATAAAGTACAAGGAATTCTGCCTATAGCTTGCCTTGGAAAAATACAACTCATTTAATGATGAATAATTATACATGAAATATCCAAGCAGTAATAGAATGATACCATAAGAAAGAAAAAAAAGTAGAAAACAGCAAAATACAGTAGCAGACAAAGGACATTCACCAGAAAAGTAAAAAGAGCAAATGAAAATTGTGACCAAACATAGTGCTTTTTACTTAAAATAAATGAATTTATGAAAGAAGACAACAAAGCAGAAATGTATGAAAAGAGATGTAAAGATAACAAGAAGAGATAAAACAAACTAGTAGAATGCTAGAAAGACTGAGAACAAGACAACTGTCAGATTGTTAAATGTAAATTATTAGCTCACTTCCTGTAGGAAGCAAACATCAAGATGAAATTTAAAGTGCTAGAGATTTACTGGGAGCTCTGTAGCGTAGTGCCTAAGGCACTTGACTGCTAACCAGAGGGCTGGAGGTTCAAACCCATTCGCCACTCCTTGGAAGGAAAGTTGGGCAATCTACTTCCCTAGTGATATTGCCTCAGAAACCCAAGGAGGGGTCGATATGAGTTGGGTCCGACTCAACGGCACATAGTAACAACAGAGATTTACTAGGGGAAATTCCTGTGACCCTTAAAGGAGAAGGGGGCCAGGAATAGACTGGGGGAATATGCAGGCCATAATGAAGATCTGACACCTGTGAAAGGAAAAAGGGAAAGAAAGAGGATTAGCCATGTAAAACTTCAGACTGCACTGTGGCTCTGAGAACATTTTAGCCAGGCTGATGTGGAGTGCCAGCAGAGACTGTTCATTAGAAGAGTCCTTTTGGGGAGGCAAAGAGTCTGGTGGGATCAGTCATTGGCTAGGAGCAACATGGGAAGGGCACAGGCTCAGCTTTATGCTGCATTGGATCACAAATCTGTGGAGCAGGAGGCAGTTAGCAAACTACACTCCCCATATCAGGTTCTATTTTGGCAAGAGATCTGATCAGGGTAACTCTATGATTGCCACACTTAAACATTAGATCTTCAGATTGTCTCCTGAGGCAATATCCAACTTTCTCAAAGGACACATCAAAAACAAAGAGATAGAGAAAGGTTAAAAATAAGCTGATGACCAAAGTCATATCAGTCAAATACAGATAAAAGATGAGGAGTTCATAATCTTAATTTTGGAGGATATGCAATTCAGTAAATAAATAGAGTGAGATAAATGTGGCATTTATAACACTAAATAATAATGAAAACAACATGTATCTGAACTTGCATAATAAAACTATAGCACAGCTCAGAGGAAAATCCATAGTCTTAAAACATAAATTTAAAAAACATTTAAAAAAATGATTTAACCATCTGACTAAAATATTAGAAAATGAAACAAAAAGGGAAAGGGATAATACAGAATAAAGATAAATCAGAAATTCATGATTTAGAGTGGTGTGGTACTTCAGTTTGTGTGTCAACTTGCCTGGGCCTGGTTGAATGGCTGGGGAGCTGGATGTAGTATTCCCCATGATGAGACTGGTAATCATCTCCATAGTGGAGTCTACTGTGAGCAGCTGAGTAGCTGCCTTAGGGAATGTGGTCTTCTTCCTGTATATAAGTAGAAGCCTTGGGGAATGGTGTCTAGCTTGTGGCACACTTGGAGCCTGCATGTAGCCGTGTCGTTGTTCAGCAGCTTGCCATACTCTGCTGACCTTGGAACTTACAATAGACTTAAATTAATGGCTGGCCACGTGGTTTGGTAACATCAGGACTGTGTCTTTTTACTTGTCAACCTTGGGTTTGTCTGCCTCTGTAGCCAGCAGCTAGCTGTCTGAGTGAAGAAACGCCTCTAGCTTCAGTGGGCCAGGAGCAGGAGGCAGAGCTGGAGCCCAAGGTCGAGGGGCTTTTGCCCAGCTCCTAGAGCCTGGCACTTTGAACTTAGACATAAAACCTCCAAACTATGAAAGAATAAACTCCTGTTTGTTAAGGCCATTCCTTTTGTGGTATATTCTGTCAAAAGTGACACTAGGTAATGAGAACAGAGTGGATCGGGATTCTGCTGTGCTGCCTACAACTATCCATGAGTGAACAATCAGCCATTTGACCTGGAGATCTTGGATTTGTCATTCATTGGAGTGAACAGCCAGTATACTGTCAATATGAAAATACCGTCAGCCCTCTGCAGCTGTGTGAGTTGGGAGAAGCCTCCAGCTTGACATTTGATCCAAGAACTTGGGACTTGCCAGCTTCTATAGTGTGTGAACAATTTTCCTACAATAAATTTATCTCTCTGTATATATAAGCTTTACTAGTTTTGCTTCTCTAAATAACCCAGTATAACACAAATGGTAAGATCTTTCTTAGGAGAAAGAAAAATAAAAAGAGATGTAAAATCAGCCATTCATCTTTTCAATATCTGTAGAGTTTTGCCTTTTCTAAAAAGTCATATAGTTAAAACCGTACAGTATGTGATGTTATTAGACTGGCTTATTTCACTTAGCAATATGAATTTAAGGATCTTTCATATCTTTTCATGGCTTAATAGCTTACCATCTATCTATCTATCTATTATTTAGTAATTCTTTTATCTTTTGATTTTAGATCATTCTTCTTTTTGTCTATATATGTTCAATGCTATAAATTTTCCTCTAAGCACTGCTTTTGCTGCATCATGTAAATTCAGTTCATTTATTTGTTTCACTTTGTCATGTGACTTCTTCTGTAACCCATGTTTTATTTTGAAGTATGTAAATCTCTAAATATTTTAGAACATCCTAGCTATCTTTTTGTTATTGCTTTCTAGTTTAAATCCTTTGTGGTTGAAAAGATACTTTGTATGATTTCTCATCTTTTGAATTTGTTCAAATGAGTGATCCAGGCTGTGGCCTATCTTGATGAATGTTCAATGTAAGCTTCAGAAGAATGTATACTCTGCTGATATAGGATGAGGTATTCTATAAAAATGTCAATTAGATCCAGTTAATTGAAGATATTTTACAGTTCAACTATACCCTTATTGATTTTCTGCCTGCTGGATCTGTCAATTACTTACAGAGGAGTAGTGAAGTCTCCAACTATAACAGTGGTTTTGTCTATTTCTCCTTGCAATTCTATCAGTTTTTGCCTCATGTGTTTTGTTGTTCTGTTGTTAGGCATATATACCTAAGTGTTGCTGTGTATTCTTGAAGAACTGTCCCCTTTCTCATTATGTAATGCCTCTCTATCCCAGATAATATTTTTTGCTCTGAAATCTGGTTTTTGTAAAACTAATGTAACTTCTCTTGCTTTTTTTTTTTTTAAATTAATGTTAGCATAGGATATTTTTCTCCATCTCTTTACTTTTAATCCATCAGTATATTTATATTTAAAGTGAATTTCTTATGGACAACGCAAAGTTGAGTTTTATGTTTTAATTCACTCTATTAGTCTTTTTCTTTTAATTGATATATTTTAGACCATTCACATTTAAAATGATTATTGGTAGTTTAATTAATACATACCATATTGTAGCTGTTTTTTTATTCATCGCCCTTGTTGCTTGTTTCTGTTTTTGTCTTCCTTTTTTTTTAAATACCTTCTATGGTTTTAATTTGGAATTTTATATGATTCCATTATCCTTCTCTAAGCATATCAATTACACTTTTTATTTTTTAATAGCTGCTCCCACTTCCCAAAGTTTGCAGTACATGTCCATAACTAATCTAAGTTCACTTTCAAATAACACTGTATCACTTCATGGTTAGTATAGGTACTTTATAACAGAGTATTACCAATTGCTCCTTCTCATCCCTTATAACATCACTGTCATACTTTTCACTTATTCATAAGCTAGAATCATCCAATATATTGTTACAATTATTATTTTAAATAAATTTATATCTAATAGATAAGTTAAGAATGAAAACATAAAAGATATTATACCTTCATTTATTCTTTCTTGAACACTTTTTATCTCCTTTAGAGATTCTAATATATATCATATTCCTTCTCTATGAAGAACTTCTTTAAACATTTCTTGCAAAGCAAGTCTAGTTCCACAAATTCTCTCAATTTTTGTTTGTCTAGGAATACTTTTATTTCTCTGTCACTAGTGAAGAATAGAGCTCTGGTGGTGATACCACCTTGGAAACCCAAGGAGGGGTCGCTATGAGTTGGATCTGTCTCAATGGCAGTGAGTTTGGTTTGGTTCTGAGTGAAGGATAGTTTTGCTGGACACAGAATTCTAGGTTTGTGATCTTTTTCTTTCAGCATATTAAATATTTCACTCTACTTGTTTGCATAGTTCTGAAGAGAAGTACAATGCAATTGTTATCTTTGTTGATTTATTTAAGATATTTTTTTTTTCTGGCTTTTCTTTCATTATTTACTTCTTGTCTTTGATTTTCTGAAATTTGAGTATGTTATGCCAAAATGCAAATTTGATCTGTTGTTTGGTGTCTGTCAACAATTTTGGAAATTTTCAGCCAAAGAAGAAATTCTCTTTCTTCTTTCATGGTTTTCCCAATACATGTATGTAACACTTTTTGTGTTTAGCCCACAATTCTTGGAGATTCTATGTCAGTGTGTCAATCCTTTTTCCATTTGCTTTCTGTCTGGAAAGTTTCTGGTGGTATATCTTCAAGCTCACTGACTCTTCTCCTTGCTCATCAAGTCATTCTTTATTTCTGTTACAGTGCTTGTTTACTTGTTTGTTTTTTTCTTAGCATTTCCTTTTGCTTTTTTTCTGAGAGTTTCTATCTTCCTGGTTAAATTATACATCTGTCCTTGCATGTTATTCGTTTTTCTTTCCATTAGAGCCCTTAGTATGTTAATTATAGTTACTTTAAATACCCAATCTGATCTTTACAAAATCTCTGTCATATCTGAATCTAATTCTGATTTTTGTAGCATAGTGTCTAAGGCACTGCTAACTAGAAGGCTAGTGGTTCAAACCTACCAGCCACTCCTTGGAGGGAAGGTTGGGTAATCTACTTCTGTAGTGATGTTGCCTCAGAACCCCAAGGAGGGGTCGCTATGAGTTGGGTCTGACTCGGTGACACATAACAACAACAGTGCAATATTCAGACTATACTGTCCCCCCCTTTAGTAAACCTTGTAACATTATTTATTTATTGAAAGCTGGATATGATGTTTGGGGAGAGAAGAACTGAGTTTCTTTGAATTATAACCCCTCCTAAAATTCTATAGTAAGGTGTAAGAGGGAGGGGGAGTATATTATAGTCTTATAATTAAATCTCAGTAATCTGTTAAACCTGTACCCCAGGGTTGAAGGAGCCCTTGTAGTTCATTGGTTAAGTGCTCAGCTGCTAACTAAAAGATCACTAGTTTGAACTCAAATAGACTTCACAGGAGAAAAGACCTGGTAATCTGCTCCCATAAAGACTACAGCCTACAAACCCCTTTGAGACAGTTCTACTCAATCATATAGGGTCACTACGAATTGGAATTGACTTGATGGTACATATCAACAATAGCACTAGATTAGGAACTTCACCAGTGCCTCTCAGCTACTCTTCCTCACCCCTTAGGTGATACAAGAAGGCTAGAGAGGACTGGAGTTGAATATTTTCTGTCCTCCACATGCAACACTAAAGAGGACCACTTTGGATTGTCTCCCTTTCCCTATACCAATAAATATATAGGAGCTTGTTTTGGTTATCTAGTGCTACTCTAACAGAAAATACCACAAGTGGATGGCTTTAACAAACAGGGATTTATTCTCTTACAGTTCAAGAGTCTGTAAGTTCAAGTTCACAGTGCCAGCTCTAGGGGCTGGCTGAAGGCCCCTACACCTTCAGCTTCAGCTCTGCCTCTTGATCCTGGCCCACTGAAGCTGGAGGCTTCTCTTAACTCAGGCAGCTGCTGGTTGTTGAGGCTGACAAACCCAAGGTCAACAAGTAAAATGGCACAGTCCCAAGATTATTAAGCAACATGGAAGACCACTAATTGAAGTCCAGAAACAGTCCCAAGGTCATCAGGCAACATGGCAGGATGCTGAATGAAGATGTGGCTACATGCAGAGTCCAAGTGTGCCAAAAAGCACAGAGACTTTTCTCAAAGCTGCTTCTTATATACAGGAAGCAGACCATATCCCTAAGGCAGCTACTCAGCTGCTCACAGCAGATTCCACCATGGAGTTGATTACCAGTCTCATTATGGAGAATCAGTACATCCAACTACCCAGCCACTCAACACCAGGCCCAGCCAAGTTGACACATAACTTAACTACCACAGAGCTACAGTCTGGTAATTCTCTTCCCCCTTGTGGAAGGTTAGAGAGGGCTAGAGCTGGATATTTTACTTCTTTTTAGTCATTTAGTCTCTGATAAAACCCATGTTGGTTAAGCTCTGGTAAAATAGTTTTCTTTGAGGTCAGGTCAGTGCTACTGGAGAATATATAACCAATTATATAATCAATTTTAAGATATAGTTTTCACATTTTAAGATAACAGAAATATTGGTATCTAAACAATCAATAGCTTGAAGTTTTATAATTACTGTCAGCAAGTGATTGTTAAGACCAATTTTCAAGAAAATGTTCCTTTGACACATTATGATACATTAAAAAAGTGTTAGCATCAAACTTTCTTATAATTTGATTAAATATTTTAATGGACTTAAGAGAATTGTTGTTGTTACTGTTGTTATGTGCCATCTAATCACCTCTAACTCATAGTGATTTTATGTACAACAGAATGAAACACTGCCTCACTCCTGTGCCAGCCTCGCTATCCCTATTGTACCTCAGCCCATGACTGCAGCCACCATGTCTATCCATCTCTCCATCTCATTAAGGGCTTTCCCCTCTTTTGTTGACCCTCCACTTTACCAAGCATGACATCCATCTCCAGAGAATGGTCGGTTCTGACAACATGACCAAAGTAGGTAAGACAAAGTCTGGCCATTCTCACTTCCCAGGAGCATTCCAGCTGTACTTCTTCTCGGACATATTTATTAGTCCTTTTAGCAGTCCATGGTACTTTCAGCATTCTTTGCCAATACCACAACTCAAAATCATCAACTCTTCCTCAATATTCCTTATTCATTGTCCAGCTTTCACAAGCAAAGAATACCGGAAAAATTTTTACTTGTATTTGATTGAGTAAGCAAGTGTATGGATCATAACAAATTATGGATAGCACTGAGAATGGGAATTCCAAAACACTTAATTATACTCATGGGGAACCTGTCCATAGACCAGGAGGCTGTCATTTGAACACAACAAGGGGATACTGCACGGTTTAAAATCAAGAAGGGAGTGTGTCAGGGTTGTATCCTACTGCTCAGTCCTGTGCCATCCACAAAATCATTGCTATATGTTTGAGTCATTGGAGCCACTGTGTCAATCCATCTCACTGACAGTGTTTTCTTTTATGCTGATCCTCTGTTTTACCAAGTGTGATGTCCTTCTTCAGGGATTGTTCCCTCCTAATTGACATGTCCAAAGTACATGAGATAAAGTCTCACTATCCTTGCTGCTAAAGAGTATTCTGGCTATACTTCCTCCAAGACATATTGTTTTCATTCCTCTGTCAGTACATGGTACATTTAATATTCTTTACCAACATCATAATTCAAATGTATCAATTATTCTTTGTTCTTCCTTGTTCACTGTCCAGCTCTTACATGCATGTGAGGCTATTGAAAATATCATGCCTTGGATCAGATACACCTTCATCTTCAAAGTAGCATCATTGCTTCATAACACTTTAAAGAAGTCTTTTGCAGCAGACTGTCCTATGCAATACATCATTTGATTTCTTCACTGCTCTTTCCATGGGTGTTGATTGTGGATAAGTAAAATGAATTCCTTCACAAATGCCATCTTTTCTCTGGTTACTGTGATGTTGCTTGATGATTCAGTTTTGAGGAGTTTGGTTTTATGTTAAGTTGTAATCCACACTGAAAGCTGTGGTCTTTGATCTTCACTAGTAAGTATTTCAAATCGTCTTCACTTTCACAAAGCAAGGTTTTGTCATCTGCATATTGAAGGTTGTTAATGAGTCTTTCTCCAATCCTGATGAAACATTCTTCTTCATATAGCCAAGCTTCTTGAATTATTTGCTCAGCATAAAAATTGAATAAGTATGGTAAAAGGATATAACCTTGATGCACAACTTTACTCATTTTAAACCACAGAGAATCCTTTTTATGTTTGAATGACTGCCTCTAACTCTATGTACAGGTTCCACATGAGCACAATTAAGTGTTCTCTATTTTCTGTTCTTCACAATGTTATCTATAATTTCTTATGATCTGCATAGTGAATTTCTTTGCATAGTCAATAAATAAAATACAAATAAACAGCTTGCTAGTATTCTCTGCTTTTAGCCAAATCCATTTGATATTAGCAATGATATCCCTCATTCCATTTCCTTTCCTGAATGTAGCCTGAATTTCTGATAGTTCTCTGTCACTGTAGTACTGCAATCATCCCTAAAACATCTTCAGCAAAATTTTACTTACGTGAGACATTACTGAGATTATTCGATAATTTCCACATTTTGTTGGATCACCTTTCTTTGGAATGGGGACAAATATGGATCTCTTCCAATCAGTTGACCAAGCAGCTGTCTTCCAAATTTCTTGGCACAGATGAGGGAGTGCTTCTATCATATCAGTTGAGATGTTTCTTGAAACATCTCAATTTTTGTATTCTGTCGATTCCCAGAGCCTTTTTTGCTAATGCCTTTAATTCAACTTGGACTTCTTCCTTCAATACCATCAGTTCTTGATTATATTCTACCTCTTTAAATAATTGAATATCAACCAATTCTTTTTGGACCAATGACTGAGTATTTCTTCCCTCTTCTTTTATGCTTCCTGTGTCATTTGATATTTGCCCATAGACTACTTCAATATTTGAAGTCGAGGCTTGAATTTTTCCTTCAGTTCTTTAAGCTTGAGAAATGCTGAGTGTGTTCTTCCTTTTTGGCTTTCTAATTCCAGGTCTTTGCACATTTCATTATAATATTTTATCTTCTGGAGCCACTTTTGTAATCTTCTGTTCAACTCTTTTATTTCATTATTTCTTCCATTTGCTTTAGCTATTCTACATTCAAGAGAAAGTTTCAGAGTCTCTTCTGATATCTATTTCACCTTTTTTTTTATTTCTTGTGCTTTTAATGACCTTTTGCTTTCTTCATGTATGTCCTTGATGTGTTCTCATAACTCTTCTGGTCTTAGGTCACTGAAGTTCAATGGATCAAATTTATTCTTCAGGTGGGGGAGCTCTGGTAGCATAGTGGATAAGACACTTGCCTGCTAACCAGAGGGCTGGCGGTTCAAACCCACCAGCCACTCCTCGGAAGGAAGGTTGGGCAATCCTACTTCCGTAGTGATACTGCCTCGGAAACCCAAGGAGGGGTCGCTATGAGTCAGGTTTGGCTCGATGGCACATAACAACAACAACAACATAACAACTCTAAATTTAGATGTGATATAATCAATGTTGTACTTTGGTTCTCGTAGACTTGTTTCAATTTTCTTCAGCTTCAACTTGAACTTGCAAATGAGGAATTGATGGTTTATTACTAATTCAGCCCCTGGTCTTTTTTGAATGAGAAAGTTACTTAGACAAAAAGCAGGTGGAAGAGGATTCTGGAAGAAAGCATAAGCAAAGAGACAGAAACAGGGAGAAATTACTAAGGATTATGAAAATACTACAATAGAATGGGAGGAACGTATGGCTTAAGATAATATGAAAGCACTAAACAGGGACCAAAATATGCAGAAACTTGTAGGTATCCTATGTTCAGATATGTATTTTTTAAAGATTACTCTAACCATTGTATGATACTGTGGAGAAGGACCAATTAAAATGTTATTACAGAATTCTTATTGAGGATTGCATTGAGGACTTGTGATAAAATGGATAGTAGTGAGCAGATTTGGAAGACATTTAGGAAGAAAAGTTGACAGAATTTGACTATTTTGCAATCGAGAGTTGAGGATGACTATTAGCTGGCCATTAACTCACTGCTGTCAAGTCAGACCTGACTCATAGTGGTCCCCTCTGGGTTTCCAAGGCAGTATCACTAGAGAAGTAGATAGCCCAACCTTCCTTCCAAGGAGTGGCTAGTGGGTTTGAACTGCCAGCCTTCTGGTTAGCAGTCAATTGCCTTAGACACTATGCCACCAGAGATCCCAGTTGGCCATTAGTTTCTAACTTATCCAAGGGATAATTTTGTATATTATTTGCATTAACTGCCCCAATTCTTTGTTCTGTATGTATCTATGACATTTACCATGGTCCATTACAGTTCTTCTTACGAAAAGTCTATTTGTCAGTACTTAGATTCTAAGTTAGGTGATTCTTTGGCTACTAGGATGTTAATAGGTGCAATGTATGCATAAACTAGAAAAAAAATATTGCATGATCATGATTTTGCTCTTGCCTCTTAGCCATGATCATAGGAATATCCTCAGACTAGCCTTTTGGAGTATGAGACATGAGAAATCTCCCCAGTCATCCTAGCCAAGGACATCCTAGGTCACCTATCAGACAAATAACCAGTCATGTGAACAGTCCAGTCAAGATCAGCAAAATTAATATGCCAATCTGGAACTAACCATAGATTCATGAGGCCATGTGACATCAATCAAACCAAGCTCAGACCTGGACTTTGCAAAATGGTGCCAAAAAAAGTATAAATTTTGCACAAATGTTTTGAAGCACTATTCACAATAGCCATAAAGTGGAAACAAGTGATATACCCATCAACAGATGAATGGACAATGTGATATGTAGACACAGTGTAATACTAGTCATAAAGAAAAACGAAGTTCTGATATATGCTACAACATGGATGAACCTTAAATAAAAGTTAAGGGAAATAAGATCAGGAAAGTAAGTCAATCATAAAAGGATGAATATTTTATGATCCCACTTATGTGGAATATCTATAATAGGCAAATGTATGAAGACTAAAGTTTATCAGTATTTACCAGAGGTGAAAAGGGGGAAAAAGAGAATCATTGTTTAGAAAGCATTGAGTGTCTGTTTATGGTGATGGAAATCTTGTCAGTGGATATTACTAATTAATGATTAATGTAATTAGTGTCACTGAATTGTACATGTAAAAAATATTAAATTGGCAAACATTATGTTTCATATACACATATATATTTTTCTCTGTTTACCATGATGTTGTTTTTATATATTATAATGTAAAACTATCTGTTGTATACTACTGAGATTTTGTAGATGTTTGTTATCCAGCATTATTGTGGCAATAGTAATTGATAGAGCCACTCTGACCCCATTTGCTAAGATTTCATGGGATCCACTGTTAATATGCATACATTTGAGCACCTCCCCATCATCTGCTGCAAAACCCCTCTCTGATTATAGAAGCTGGAAATGCCAAATACTAATGTAACAGTCTCCCTTATGTCTATAGAAGCAATGAAACATTAGGAATTTTTGCTGCAGTCTTATGGGAAATAGTTTAGTAAAAAGAAACTTAGAAGAATATTCTCTCTTCTTTAATCTGACATTGTACACTATAATGACAGGAACTTTGGCAGACATCTTGAGAGGCTGATACAAGAAACTCAATTTATGAAGTGGAAATTCTGACTAAAATGGGAAAATGGTAAGATGTCTTTGATGGTACTTTTAACCACCTTTAAAAAATATCTATTTCCAGACATCTTATTTTGAGAGAAATAAAAGTACTTAATGTATATGCCACATTTAGTCAGATGTTCTGTTACAGACAGCAAAAAGTACTGATGCAGTTCTCTTAAATCTATAAACTGTAAGGGGAAGTACAAAAGCAGAGATATTTGCAAGATGTATCTGAATGTAAACCAAACACTCAGTGAATTGAGAGGAAGAGCTTCAACACTGCAAGAGCCAAGGCTTACTCTGGGCATAAGAATATAGTTTTTAATTTTTCAATATGGAAAATTATTAAACACACACAAAGTAAGGAGAAGAATATAATAGCTTTATATACTCACTTCAGTTTCAAAAATTATCAGTGCGTGACTAATTTTGTTTCAGCTAACATCCACACTTGTTTCCTTGCTCTCATATTATTTTGAAGCAAATCTCAGTTATCAAAATGAAAATATTTTAATATTTTTAGTTTTTAAGTAGACAAAAAGTACTAAATTAATTTTTCAGATATGTGTTATTACTTTAATTTAGTTTAGAGGAAACTAATCTGATTGATGCAGATCCAAAAACCACAATGTATCAGACCAAATTATAGTCATTGACTAGCTGGGATCAGTTGGTTACCTTAGTCCAGTAACAGACCTCTGTTAGGCTGGAGCAAACTCAAACCACCAACATTTCAGTTAGCAACTTCCTCCAGGTGTCAGGCCCTGATGAGACAACCTGATTTGACAACCCAGGTGGCAAAACCCACCCAGGCTGGAAAGTCCCACGTGATGACAAACTCCCTCCTGTGAAGCCCCCTCATGCTAATTAGGTGCAGACCCATGCCAACAGCTAATTGGACCCCACCATTTCCTTAGTGTCCCCAATTAGGTCCTCTCTGTGTCTATAAGATTCTACCCCCCCTGCCTGGGGGTGTGACTTCTCTGGCCTTGATACTAGGGCACGAGAACCTCACCCGGGAGTGCTAATAAACTGCTTCTCTGAAACAACTCTCTGTCCTGGTGTCTTGGCAGCTTTGCATTACAACCTCCTTTTCACAAAGAATTTTCAAATACTGTTTTCCTGAGAGGAAATACTGGATGTGTTAGACATCTAGTGCTCCTATCTAGAAATACCGTAAGTGGATGGCTTTAATGAACAGAAATGAATTGTCTCATAGTTTAGTAGCATAGAAGTTTGAATTCAGAGCACCTGGTAAGGGAAAAAAAACTTTCTCTCTCTTTTGGCTCTGGAGGAAGGTCCTTGTTTCTTTTTAACATCTGTGGGCCTAGCATTCCTTGGTGATCTACCTGTGACTTGGCATCAATCTTCCTCCATGTTCTCAGTGAAGAACTTTGGGTGCAAAGGACATGCTCTGCTCCCAGCTCTTTCTTGATGGCACTCAGTTTCTTTCTCCTCTGTTTGAGTCTTTCTATTTTTATCTCTTGTAAGATAAAAGTTGATGCAAGCCACACCCCTGGGAAACCATTTTTAAATGGGTTCAGGGCTGTGACTTTGGTAAGGATGTTGCATCCCACCTAATTTTCCCATCTTAACCTAACAAACATAAATTAATTCTCTTTAATATAACCTAATACTGCATCATTAACCAAAAACAGAGATTAGGATTTACAACACTTTGTTGTTGTTGTCATGTCTATAGGAGCAATGAGAGTCGGACCCGACTCATAGCAACCCTCCTTGGGTTTCCGAGGCAGTATCACTACGGAAGTAGATTGCCTCATCTTCCTTCTGAGGAGTAGCTGGTGGGTTTGAACCGCCAGCCTTCTGGTTAGCAGTCAAGTGCCTTAGGCACTACGCTACCAGAGCTCCCTTTACAACACTTAGGACAATTATATTAGATCACAGAATGGAGGCCAATACTTGGCCTAGCCAAGTTCACACATATTTAGTGAAGATAAAATTCAATCCATGATAGTGGGTAAGGAAAATTTAGCAAAAAATGACTGAGAAAGCAGACTGAGGGCCATGATGGGCACATCCTGTACCATCACATGTGTGTTGAATCACATGTGTGTTGACCTTTGTATAGATGCTGAGAATATAAAGAGAAATAAGATTAAGGTCCTACTGTTGTTGTTGTTATATGCCGTCAAGTTGGACCCGACTCATAGGGAGCCCTCCTTGGCTTGCCGAGGCAGTATCACTACGGAAGTAGATTGCTCAACCTTCCTTCCAAGGTGTGGCTGGTGGGTTTGAACTGCCAGCCTTCTGGTTAGCAGTCAAGTGCCTTAGGCACTATGCTACCAGAGCTCTTAGGTCCTACTGTAGCACAGTTTATTTATTGTAATGTTATGTTTTCATCGACCCCATGTTTTCTTGAGAAACTACTTAAAACTTTTGTTGATATTGTTGTTGTTAGGTCTCATCAGGTTGGTTCTGACTCATAGCCACCCTTTACAGAGCAGATTGAAGCACTGCCTGGTCCTGCACCATCCTCACAGTCATCGCTATGCTTGAGCCCATTGTTGCAGCCACTGTGTCAATCTATCTTGTTCAGGATCTTCCCCTTTTCACTGATCCTCTATTTTATCAAGCATGATGTCCTTCTCCAGGGACTCATCCCTTCTGATAACACATGGAAAGTACATGAGATGAAGTTTCTTCATCCTCACTTCTAAGGAGCATTCTGGTTGTACTTCTTCCAAAATGAATTTGTTTGTTCTTCAGGCCCCAAATAACCCACTGCCATTGAGTCAATTCCAAATCATAGTGACCCTGTAGAACAGAGTAGAACTGCCCTCATAAGGTTTCCAAGGCTGTAAATGTTTATGGAAGCAGACTGCTTCATCTTTCTTCCACAGAGCAGCTGGTGGGTTCAAACTGCTGACCTTTTGTCTAGCAGCCGAATGCTTTAATAACTGGAGGTATGTGGTATATTCAGTACTCTTTGCCAACACCATAATCAAATTCATCAATTGTTTCTTGGTCTTCTTTATTCATTGTCTAGATTTCACATACATATGAGGAACTGACAATACTGTGACTTGGGTTAGGCACATCTTAGATTTCAAAGTGATAGACTGGCTTTTTAACACTTTAAAGAGGTCTTTTGCAGCATATTTGTCTAATGCAATATGAATTCATCATTTGAATTCTTAAAAAAAAAAACACAACTTTTTATTGTAATTTGGGTAAAAGTTTACAGAGCAAATTTGTCTTCCATTCAGTTGTTCATACTAACTAACTCACTGCTGTTGAGTTGGATCCAGCTCATAGTGACCTCTCCTTGGGTTTCCAGGCAGTATCACTATGGAAGTGATACTGGAAGCCACTTCCAAGGAGTGGCTGGTGGATTTGAACCACTAGCCTTCTAGTTAGCAGTCAAGTGCCTTAGTCACTATGCCACCAGAGGTCCTTCAATAGTTCATACACTTTATCTTTTGTGAACTAATTGAAATCCTCACAATTCAACAGTGTTCCTCTCACTTTCTCCCTGTGATTACCTTTTCCCTATGTCTTTCTTTCCCAGGCATTCCTGCCTTCTGAGTTTTGTGCCTGCATCGTTGTTGCCCTTCTGATCTCCAGTGGTTGACTCTACTAAGAAGGGTACCTCTCCGGTGTAATTGTTAACATCATAGGCCTATATAATGTTTGGGTAAAAGTTAAGACATGGCGTTAGTTCAGTTCCAGGCCTGAAGGGTGATTATGGGCCATAACCTCAAGAGTTTCACCACTCTCTATCATACCAGTAAGCTTGGTCATTTTTTATGATTTTGAGTTTTGTTTCACATTTTTCTCCCGTTCTATCCAGGATCTCCAATTTTGATCCCTTTTATGAGAGTGGTTGGCAGTGGTAGCTGGGTACCATCTAGCTCTTCTGACTCCAAGGCCATTTATACTGAGGTTCCCATAGTCTACTAATCCCTTAGATGAATTATTTCCATGCATCTTTGATTTTCTCACTCTTCATTGCTCTTTTTTTTTTTTTTTCTTTTTTTAAATTAATTAATTTATTGTGATTTGGGTGAAGATTTACAGAGCAAATTCACTTTCCATACAGCAGTTCACATATACTTTGTCTCATGTCATTGACCACAGTTTAC
>NW_006921588.1:38801244-38813727 GCF_000298275.1 Orycteropus afer afer
TTAGGTCCTACCACCACTCGGGAATCTCCAAGCTATGTTGTCTGTGCCGTCAGAGTCACTCAGTCTGCTGCCAGACCACAGCTCCGTGTGTCTCCTTTTTTGGTATTTTCACGCAAATTCTTCTGCTAGTTGGGGTTTAGTCCACTTTTGTATCCTTCCCCTCAAGGTTCAGGGGTCCAAGATTATCTTCTGTGTCTGTGTTAATTGGTTTCCCTTTTCTTTGTTGAAGAGCGTCTGTGCAATCCTTGTGCCTAGTCCACCATCTTGCCGGAAGTCCTCTCTTTATTGCTCTTGATGAGGAGAGACCAATTGTGCTTCTAAGATGACTACACTCAAGCTTTTAAGATTCCAGATGCTACTTATCAAAGTGAGATGTAGAACAATATTTTTGTGTGTATGTTATGCCAATTGAGCTTAATGTCCCCCATGATGATGGTCTCAATCCCACAGGCCCAGCTACTACTGGGCCTCTCTCAAGGTGTTTGGTTGTAACTAAGAAGTTACCATAACTTTACCCCTGCTAGCTCCATTACATATATGATCATTTTTATAGCCCATACAAATACTTATGTAGAAATGTTGTCTTCCAAACCTATACATGTCTTGGGCATGTTACCATTCACCTACCCATATCTGATCCTCTTGCCTGTCTACCTATGTATCCATCCATTTGTTAATGTTTGTTATTACTAATAATGCAGAATTGTTTATGTATGTACACAATTATGTATGTATGTATGTATTTACCTATATTGTCTGTACCTCTCTCCACATCTTTCTTTTCCTTAGTGACATTGTGCTGGTCACTTGCTTTTGTTATATTGCCTTTCCCTTCACCCAAATCATTATATCATTAGATTTCTTGACTGCATGCATGATTGTGTATAGAAACAAAATTAAATTCTTGACAACTTCTGTATTTTCTCTGTTTATCATGATGTTGCTTATTGGCCCAGTTCTGAGCAGTTTTGTTTTCTTTATGCTGAAGTGTAATTCATACTGAACGCTTTGATCTTCACCAATAAGTGCTTCAATTTCTCTTTACTTCTTCACTTTCAACAATTAACTTTGTGTCATCTGCATATTGCAGGTTGTTAATGAGTCTGCCTCCAATCCTGAAACTACAGTCTTCCTCATATAGTTTAACTTCCCAGATTACTTGCTCAGCATACAGATTGAATAAGAATGATGAAAGATGCAAAGCTGATACACACCTTTCCTGATTTTGAACAATGTAGTATCTATCCCCTTGTTTTGTTCAAACAGCTACCTACATATATACAGATATATATACATACATATACATATATATATATATAAATATGTATACATATATATAGATTCATCATGAGTACAGTTAAATGTTCTGAAATTCCCATTCTTTACAATGTTATCCATAATTTCTTACGATCCACAGAGTCAAATGTCTTTGCATAGTCAATAAGATGCAGGTAAACATCTTTCTGTTATTCTTTGCCTTCAACCACATCCATCTGACATCAACAGTAATGCTCCTCATTCCATGTCCTTTTCTGAATCCAGCTCAAATTTCTGGCAGTTATTTGCCTATGCATTGCTGCAACAGTGCTTTTCTTGAGTGACCTCTTTTAAGGCAGATACTACATCTGTTTTTTTAATATATATTTCTAGAAATCTTTACTTTAAATATACTTATTAAAAGTATTTAATATGTTCAAAATTCACACATTTAAATGAATGATTTTGCCAATTTTTTAAATTATCAACTTTATCTAAAATTGACATTATGATAAAACTAAATATAAAAATAATTTTGCTGAGCGCTATTAATATTATAGGAATATCCATATGATTTTCTTTGCTCAGCAATTCTTTATCTCAGGTATATGTAGTCAAGAAAAAAGAAGAAAACCAACACCTGTAAATATGGCCTAGATCTGCATGTTTACAATAATTCAAACTTTTATTACACCCATATTTATGAAATTGATCCAAATAAATTATAGTATATGAATTTGAGTGCAGTGATGATTATATTGTATTATTTACATTTCAGTTGCTGGGACCATTTTTTCCAATGTGGTATTTGCTTAAAGTAATTATACTGACTGAGAACAGTGGCAGATTGAAATTAAATGTTTGGATTAAATATTTTGTCAGCAAACATGCAGTAACTGCTTTGCTGATGCTTCTTCTCGTCTATGCATACTGATTACAAAATGATTACAAAATGATTAGCTTTTATTTTGGCACAGTTTTAAAATACTTAGATAAATGCTGTTTGATATCCAATCTTCTAATTGTTTAAATGACTAGAAAAACCTAGAAGAAAAATGGCCAAAAAAAATTTAATGAAGTGTTCTAGCTTCTAACTTAATCCTCACCCCACAAAATGAAAACTTGCCGAGTCTAGAAATGATTCTGGTTTTATGAGGTCAAATTTTGGCTAAATATAAAGTCTTCCAGTGGTACTCAGTGCTAACAGGTGTGTGTAGGGGGGGGAGGTGTCACTTTGTGCTGAAGGAGAAAAAACACATAAAACTACTTTAAGAGGGTACTCTTGTGGCTTTTTGGATATTGATTGTCTTTTGCAAAATAGTAGTTTAATGTGCTAAATGGGAGCAATTAGAACATATGGTTTAAATTTATCCTGAAATACAAATGTATTTTTAATAACCATCATTGAAGTACTTTACAAGATGTTTTAAGTTTTACTTTCCAGAATCAAACCATAAAAAAAAATGATTTTTAAGTAAAACAAGCCTCTGAGTATATCTTGTAAAGCTCTAGTGTACACTCAGATTTTGGTCAGGGATTGGAAAGTGCAGGGTCATTTTTAAAGTAGCTCTAGGGGCTGAACATAGGCCAGATATCAACTGAAAAAACAATTCACAATGTTTATCCTTCAATGAATAAATATTCCAAAGAATGACAAAATCAATTGATGGAAAGTATTATTAATGTTCCAAAGTAATAATATATTCACACAAAAAATTATTAAATGCTATATGTACAATTTTTATAAACTCATTTGCATTGGCTGTGTAACACCGATCCACAACTGATTTGTCCCAAAACTGATAGTCAGAAGGGTGACCAACAAGTTCTTCACTCACTATATTATTTAATCATATCTTACTCTTCCAAATCCTGTGGCTCATGATAAATGTAGGGCTGGGTTGCCCCAAGCCATCTATTTGCATCCATCAGGACATGATACATATATGATATGCTGGAGGAACTGAGCTAATTCAAATGGAGCTTTCAAGTGGAAAATTATGAAACTATTTGGCTTGGTATATTTGGAATCATTCCAACTGACACCCATGTACATGTTTCAATTAAAATCAGAAGAGCCTTGAACAGAGTGTCATTTCATTCATTCATTTCTGCATTTCATTCTCAGGCTATTCCAAAGATATACCACCTGGCAACAACATTTCCTCAAGTGTCTATTTCTGGTGTATGATGATAGAGGAGAAAGGGAAGGAAGAGGAGGAGAAGCAGGAGAAAAAGAAATAAATGGGAGGGGAAGGAAAATTAGTTCAAAACCAGAGTTCCATTCTAGTTCACTGTTTTGTAATGTATATATCAAACCAAACCCAACCAAATTCACTGCCATCTATCTAGTCAATTCTGACTCATAGAAACTATAGTGGTTAAGTCTGTGTGTCAACTTGGCTGGCCTGGTTGAGTGACTGGGCAGCTGAATGTAGTTATTCCCCATGGTGAGATGAGTAATTAACTCCATGGTGGAATCTATTAGAGCAGCTGAGTAGCTGCTTTGGGTGTATGGTCTGATTCCTGTATATAAGAGCAGCTTTGGGAATGGTCTCCAACTTGTGGCACCCTTGAACCCTGCATGTAGCTGTGTCATTGTTCAGCAATGTGACGACCTTGGGACTTTCGATGGACTTAAATTAATGGCCTGCTCTGTGGTTTGGTAACATCGGGACTGTGCCATTTTATTTATCGACCTTGGGTTTGTTAGCCTCAACAGCCAGTAGCTGTCTGAGCGAAGAGATGCCTCTAGCTTCAGTGGGCCGAGAGCAAGAGGCAGAGCTGCAGCCCAAGTTCGAGGGGCTTTCACACAGCTCCTAGAGCCTGGCACTTTGAACTTGGACTTCTAGACTCCCGAACCATAAGAGAATGAATTCCTGTTTGATAAAGCCATCCCATTTGTGATATATTCTTGTCAGAGAAGTACTAGGTAACCAGAACAGCAACCCCCACTGAGCTTCCCATGCTATAAATCTTTATGGAAGTAGATTGTCCTGTCATCTTTCTGCAGAGCTGTTGGTTGGTTTGAACTGCTGACTTTCTGGTTTATAACCAAATGCAAATGCGTTATTCACTACACCACCAGAGCTCCTTCTGAAAACAAACAAACAAACAAAAAAACAGCCAACCAATCGGATCTGACTCATAGCAACCCCTCCTTGGATTTCCGAGGTAGTATCACTATGGAAATAAATTCCCCAATCTGCCTTCCAAGGAGTTGCTGGTGGGTTTGAATCACCATCCTTCTGGTTAGCAAATGTCTTAGGCACTACATCACCAGATCTTCCTTCAAAGCTCCTTGCTGCTCGTAATTAAAAGTGACATCCCTCAGGAGTACTATTGTTAAGGCTATTTTTTGATACTCAGTTGTTGGCTGTCATTTTTAGAAGCACAATATTAGATAACAAGGGTTTTCAAGTTTGAAAGTACTGCACAATGCAAAATGAGATACTATGAGACATTTGCAGAAAGGTTCCAAACCAAAAAACCAAACTCACTGCCATCAAGTGGGATCCAACTCATAGCAACCCCTCCTGGGGTTTCTGAGGTGGTAGCACTAAGGTAGGTTGCCCCATCTTCCTTCCAAGGAGTGGCTGATGACTTTGAACCTCCAGCCTTCTGGTTAACAGTCAAATACACTAGACACTATGATATCAGAGCAGAATTGTATAGGTACTACTAATTGAATGCATCCTGTTAACAACATCGTGAAAACTGTATTATTATCTCTATTGCCATGAAGCTGTTCTAGGTAAATCATAAACAAATACAAAACAGTAGCCCTGTTTTTCAAGAGTCAAAGACCTGAAGCTGCAGCCTGAGGGAGAGTTATCAGATATCAAGACAAAGTAGTAAACCTATGTGATACAAGATCAATATATTTTTATACCACATATATATGAGATTATTTTATTTGGTCAGCTATTCATAGCAACTATTTCTTTGTGGCAATGACTGATTAGAAATAAATGGCTTCTTTCCGTTTAGGCACATAGTTAGGCTGCATTTCTCAGCCTCCCTTGCAACTAGGTGCAGCTATGTGACTGAATTCAGGACAATTGAATGTGAGCTGAAATAATTAGTATATCCCTCTCTCCATTGCCCATTGGACTTTATGTAAACAAGGAAAAAACTCTCTTGAATTAATTTAAGGAGATTTTGTATTTTATTTTTCACTTCTTTTGGTGGTACTTTACTACAGAAATGTGTACCTTGAAGTATGCTACTATTAACAAAACACTGAAATATTTGTGATTACTTATTGGTTGTTTAAAAAATGGCAAGGAAATTTATATCAGAGGCCTAAAAGACAGAAACCCAAATTTTGAAGGGGTATCAGATTTTGATAAAATGTCCCTGCAATAAGCTGGAAGGCAGTCCAAATATCTTACTAGGGCTGTATCCCTAGAAAAAGAGTTTGGAAAAAGAATATTAGTGATGTGCAGTATTTATTACTGATTCCTTTTAGCAAGGTATTGAAAAATTTAGAAGCAATTTAAAGAAAACTGGGGCCTTGTGAATCTCTCAGTGAATCGGAAAACCTGACTGTTTGACATCACAAATTGTAAGAAATAGGATTTTAAAAAGCCTTTGAATGACTCAGCCCTGCAGCAAATTTTAGGTTAAGAGTGTGGCCTTTTTGTTCAAGCCTGAGGGCCTCCAGGGAGCCTGTTACAGTTACATTGAGACAAAGAGGCACTGAAGCAAGAATTATGCTAGAAAAGAACTTAGGGTGTGGTTACTGATTTACAGAATATACTGGAAGCAAGTAGATGAGAAGCTTACTAAGATTTTGATGGAATTATATTACCAGAAAGAGAAGAAGGAAGGAAGCAGGGAAAGAAGGAAAGGAGGGGGGGAAATTAACCAACATTTAAATATAAGAGCCAGTAAGTAAACTCACATCTTCAAACTTGTACAAGCAAGAAGCTAGCTTAGAAATGTGAACAGTCCCTGTGGAAAGTAAACTTACCAACAATCATTTCAGATTTAGCCATAGATGATAATAAAAAGGAATTAGAGGAAGAACAAGCAGTCAAGAAAAAGAAAGGGCAATAAGGTCCTCCCAGAGGATAGGATCAAAGTCTTCATGAAATAAATTCCCCCAAACCAAAGGTAGTAGGACTTCATATTTGCTTGGAAGTGACTGTTATACAACAGTCTTTCTTTCCTTTTTAAAATGAAACCAAGGTAAATAGAGTGTGCATAGTGTCTAAGGCATTTGACTGCTAACCAGAAAAAGCTGGCAATTCAAACCCACCAGCCACTCCTCAAAAGGAAGGTTGGGCAATGTACTTCTGTAGTGATACTACCTCAGAAACCCAAGGAGGGATCACTATTAGTCAGATCCTACTCGAAGGCAGTGGGCTTATTAGGTGGTTTTATGTGCTGGAAGGAGGAGGGGAAGAGTGGCAAAAAACTTTTACTTCCCAAATTCCCACGAAGAGCTAGAATGTAATGGAAAAGACTGTTTCACTGGGAGACTGTGGACTTTCAGATGGGAGCAATGGCTGCTTGAGGCTTTGGGTTGTCTCGCTTGATTAGAGGCTGAGTGCATTCTATGTCAGGAAGAAGAGAGAAATGGAAAGTTGATGACCACAAAGTGCATGAGGCAGAAACTTGTTACCACTTGATTGTTTCCCTTTTCTTTTGGACACATTTCTAAACCTACTTTTCCCAGCCTGCCTTGCAGTTAGGTCTAATCATATGACTGAGTTCTGCCAAATGGGTATATATTACTTCTAACCTTTCCCTATAAGATCTTCCTGAACGAAGTACCCACTTTTTTTTTTTTTTTTTTTTTTGCTCTATCCTTGATTAATGCTAACAACCAGGAAAACTTCGTAAAACACCAGTTAAATATAGCAGAATTTCTTAATGTATGTCCTTGAATGTCTACATGGAGCAGAACCTATCTCCTCCATTCAAACTTACCACCTCTCAATTCTATTTGACTTTAGCTAAATCAGAAATGAATATCAATGGGTAAGTTTCTGGATGTTCAATATTAAATTACTGTTTATCTGTGAACATCATCTTAATAAATACAACCAATGTTTTTCAAGCTGTAGGTCACAATGCATTGTTGTTCTTGTTGCTGTTAGGTGTGGTCAAGCCAACTCCATCTCATAGTGACCTTATTTACAACGGAATGAAACACTACCTGGCCTTGTGCCATCCCCACAAAACTTGCTCTGGTTGAGCCCATTGTTGCAGCCACTGTGTCAATCAATCTTGTTGATGGTCTTTCACTTTTTTGCTGACCCTCTACTTTACCAAGCATGATATCCTTCTGACATGATCAAAGTCTCGCAAAATTCTATCATGCAATCTCTAGTGTCATTTCTCTCACCAAAGCCATATTTTCCAAATACTGATGTTTGTTCTTTGCTTCCAACTTTTGTATTCCAAATCACCAGTAATCATCAATACATCTTGAGTTAATGTTTCACAATGTATTGTTGTTGTTATGTGCCGTCGAGTCGGCCCCTACTCATAGCGACCCCTCCTTGGGTTTCCGAGGCAGTATCACTACGGAAGTAGGATTGCCCAACCTTCCTTCCAAGGAGTGGCTGGTGGGTTTGAACCACCAGCCGTCTGATTAGCAGGCAAGTGTCTTAGCCACTATGCTACCAGAGCTCCCTCACAATGTATTAGTGGTCATGAAATCAGTATACTTTGTTGTAATCAGCTATATTTTAGAAAAAAAAAATATATAATTGAAAATAATAATGTATATCATACAGTAAAATAAATATTATTTCATGAAACTTTTATTTCTGTGTGTATGTGTATGGCTACTTAATCATAACAAAAAATGTACTTTTTACTGTGGGCTGAAGTGAAAAAACTTAGAAAGCCACTATTCTACAGCACTTAATGCTGGCTACCCAGTATGGGTAAAACAACTCCTAATTTTCCAGTCAGTTTAATTGATTTGCTCAGAAAACAAACAAAAAACAACAAAAATTTCTGCTACTGTGTTCTTGCGTTGCTATTACGTTGCAGAGCCCAGAAATCTAAGATGCTTTCCAGGAATGTTCAAATTTAGTCAGTGAACTAGGTTCTTTGAAAGAACAGAACACTTTTTCCAGTTAGTCCTTGCCCACCAGGATATCTGAAGCACAAACTTCAGTATTTTCATGGAGTGAGCTTTCCAATTTAAAGGATTCAATTTTAATGTTAAACATAAAACATTATCTTGATGGCTACATTTTGTTGAAAAAGTCTCCCCAACCTTTCTAATTTGGAAGATTTATTATATGGCTCATTCATTCATTCATGCATTCTACTCCTTCAATAAACATTTACAGAGTCAACTAGATAAATGACAAGCACTGTGTTAAAGGTTGGAGATAAAGATTTTTAACAAAGGAACTCCAAATTTAGTTGAGGAAATTAACATGTAAAAATTAATAAAATTTTATAATTGTTGTTGTTAGGTATCATCAAGTTGACTGTAATAGTAACCCCATATAACAACAGAATGAAACTCTCCATGGTCCTTCCCCATCCTCACAATTGTTGCTATGTTTGAGCCCATTGTTGCAGCCACTATGTCAATCTATCATATTGAAGGTGTTCCTCTTTTTCACTGACCATCTATTTACCAAGCATGATACCCTTCTCCAAGGAGTGGGCCTGTTTGATAATATGTCCAAAGTACATGAGACAAGGTCTCACCAACCTTGCTTTTGAAGAGCATTTAGGCTGCACTTCTTCCAAGACAGATGTGTTCATTCTTCTGGCAGTCCATGGTATATTCAATATTCTTCACCAACACCATAATTTAAAGGCATCAATTCTTTTTTCAGTCTTCTTTATTCATTCTCCAGCTTTCTCATGCTTGTGAGACAATTGAAAATATCATGGCTTCGATCAGGTGCACCTTAGTCTTGAAGGTGACATATATTATTCTAACATTTTAAAGAGGTGTTAAGACAACAAATTTGCCCAATGCAATATGTCCTCTCCTTTGATTTCTTGACTGCTGCTTCCATGTGTGTTGATCCAAGTAAAATGAAATCCTTGACAATTTCAATCTTTTTACCATTTGTTTCTTATGAGTTCAGTTGTGTTCAGATGTAACCCATAGGAAAGCTATAAGCATTTATTTTCATCAGTAAATGCTTCAAGTCTTCATTTTCATCAAATGATGTTGTGTTATCTGCATATCACAGGTTGTTAG
Organism: Orycteropus afer afer; assembly: GCF_000298275.1. Taxonomy (NCBI): domain Eukaryota; kingdom Metazoa; phylum Chordata; class Mammalia; order Tubulidentata; family Orycteropodidae; genus Orycteropus; species Orycteropus afer. Next base: position 38,810,693 of record NW_006921588.1, read on the forward strand.
TGAATCTTCCTCTCATTCTGATGCCACATTCTTCTTCATATAGTTTAGCTTCTCGTATTCCTCACTGTGGTAGTTAAATTTGTATGTCAACTTTGCTGGATATGGTTGAGTGGCTGGGCAGCTGGTGGTAGTTATTCCCCATGATGAGAATGGCAAGCACCTCCATGGTGGGATCTACCACAAGCAACTGAGTAGCTGCCTTTGGGATTTGGTCTGCTTCCTGTATATAAGCAGAAGCCTTGGAAATGGTCTCTAGCCTATGGCACATTTGGATCCTGCTTGTAGCTGTGTAATTTTTCAGCAGCCTGCCATGCTCTGCCAACCTTGGGACTTACAATGGACTTGAATTAATGGCCTGGCATGTGGTTTGGTAACATCAGGACTGAGCCTTTTTACTTGTCAATCTTGGGCTTGGCAGCCTCAACAGCCAGCAGCTGTCTGAGTGAAGAAAAGCCTCTAGCTTCAGTGGGCCGGGAGCTGGAGGCAGAGCTACAGCCCAAGGCTGAGGGGCTTTCACATACCCCTAGAGACTGGCATGTTGAACTTGGACTTAAAGCCTCTAAACTGTAAGAGAATAAACTCCTGTTTGTTAAGGCCACCCCATTTGTGGTATATTCTTGTCAGAGCGGCACTAGGTAACCAAAACACTCACTTAGCACACAGATTGAATAAATATGGTGAAAAGATACAACCTTGATGCACACCTTTCCTAATTTTAAACCATGTAGGATTCCCTTGTTCTATTCAAACAACTGCCTTGTTGTCTATGTACAAGTTCCATACAAGCACAATTAAGTGTTCTTGAATAAACCTTCTTCACAATGTTGTGCATACTTTGTTATGATCCCCCCAGTCAATTGTTTTTCCATAGTCAGTAAAGCATGAGTAAACATCTTTCTGGTATTCTCTGCTTTCAGCCAAGATCTGTCTGACATCACCAACGATATCTCTCATTCCATGTCCTCCTCTGAATCCAGCTTGAATTTATAATAGATATCTATAAACCATACTAAAAAATCCCAAAGAAGAATATGTTTATCTTTGCTTATGTGAAAACAATTGTAGACAAATTCCAAAGTATTAAGGAGTAACTGAGAAAGGAGGCTTGGGAAGCAGGAAATGTGCAATTCAGTATTTATTCTCAGCGTCAGCTTTTGTTCTTTTCCACACAAGTACCCCTCCTGGTAATAGTGATGTTGTGACACAAATACCACAAGTGGGTGGTTGTAAAGAACAGACATTTATTTTCTCACAACTCTGGAGGCTAAAAGTCCATATCAAAGCCTTGGCCGTGTCAGTTCCTTCCTGTGGGTGGTCTCAGGCTTTCCTTGGTTCCAGGTGATTCTCATATGGCACGTACCTTCCCCATTATGTTCTGGCCTCTCTGTCAAATCTGTTCTTTTTAAAATTTAGAAGTGATTATATTTAGATTTACCCTACATCAGGATGACTGCACTAACATAAAAAAGGCCCTACTTCCAAACAGGATTATATCCACAGGAAAAAAGATGAGTATTCCAAGAGATTAGCATTCCAAGACACATTTTGGGGGAACAAAATTCAATACATTACAGTAACCATTTGACAATCCTCTTCCATGTTTTCAAACTCAGTTCTTCCTGTCTAAGAGTGTGTTCATGTTCAATTTTGAACATAGATGGTTTGAAAATAAACTACTTTGGCCTAATGCTCTTGGCCCATTATCCTTGTTTTTGCTGTTACTCCAGCTAGCTGTATTTTATGACTTTTTTTTCTGATAAATAGTACCTTTCTGCTCTCTAGACTGAATACTAATAAAAATCATACTAATAATTAGTGTTATTAACCAAATTTATTAGCTCTAAGGCATTGTATTAGACTTATGTTTCATTGTACTTAATTTCTCTATTTTTCTCTCCCCAAAATTCAAATTATCCTTTTTAAAAGTTGGAGAGCTGAAGGTTTGAGAGATTAAGTAGATTTGGCAAAATAATGTAGATAGTAAATGAAAAAAACAGAATTCATACTGAATCTGTTTGTTTTCAAGCCCTTTGCTTTGTTCACTGTACTACTCTACCTCCTGAGCCTGGATGTTAGTAGCCTAAAGTAGTTCAGTCTTGGCTTTTGTTAGTACTCCCTGGTCCTCTGCTAGGGCTAAAATCTTGCCTCTGAACCTTATTGAGATCTTGGTACCTGCTCACAAGCATCTTGGATTTGGACCAATAACTCTCTGACCAGATAAACCAATAATCTTTGCTCCTGAATTCTGATCCATTTACCAAAATGTCCCAACACGTCACCTCCAGTACTCACTTCATACCTTGATGGCTCTCTTTCAAGTAATTTATATAGCCTTCACTCTTTGCAACTGAATTGCCACCCCCCTACACACACTGCAACCCGGTGCCTATTTCGTATCAGTTGACAATTTTATCCCTAGTTACTCAGTTTATTCTGCAATTGGCTGGGAGGCTGGAAGGGAGGGGAAAGGTGTATTTTATTCCAATCACATCATCCAAATTACTTATTTGGATTTCTTCCCATGAAAAAAGGGTAGAGATTTAGAGTTTATGTATAATGACAGGAACATAAAAGGCTTTTCAAACTCTGCTAGATATAAGACCTGTAAGAGAATTAAATCTCATTCACTGCTAAGATTGCATCAACTTGTTTCTTGCTAAGCCACTGATGATTTCCTGACTTATGTGAAGAGTGGAAAGAGTATGATGCAGATAATAGTGGAAAAGGTTTCTGGAGAAGGAAAAGTACATATAAAATTCAGGGGTTCTATGAAAGGAGCCCTGGTAGCACAGTGGTTAAAGCACTCAGCTTCAACCCAAAAGATGGATGGTTCAAACCCACCAGCTGCTCTGCAGGAGAAAGATGTAGCAGTCTATTTCCTTAAAAGATTTATAGCCTTTGAGACCTTATAGGCACTTCTACTCTGTCTGTGCAAGGTAAGCACGGGTGGGCTTGTGCTTACTCACTGATCTGCACTGAACACTTTCCCTTGTTACCCTCCCAAGAGGGATCGGGTCTCCGGGAGCAAGGTAAGC
>NW_006921588.1:38815837-38820257 GCF_000298275.1 Orycteropus afer afer
ACGGTGGCTGCGATGATGGGCTCAAGTATAGCAGGGATTGTGGGGCTGGCGCGGGATCGGGCAGTGTTCTGCTGTGCATGGGGTCGCTATGAGTTGGAAACGACTCGATGGCACTTAACAACAACAACAACAACTGTGTCTTATAGCGTCACTATGAGTCAGAATCAACTCCATGACATGGGTTTGGTTTCTGGATGAGAAGCAAGAAGACCCTAGGCCAGATAGGCAAAGAATCTGGAATGTAGGTAACAACTCCCACTTCTTCAAACAGAGTTACAGAGATCACTAATTAATCCCCCTGAACCCTTATGCTCTTTATTCTCAGGGTTCTGAAATAGCTCAGAAGCTTCATCAAAACACACTAGTCATTACAATTTATTCAAGTTGGCACAAGTTGGCCAAACTTGCCATATACAATCATTACTCTTTTTGAAGCCTGCCATTCTATTTTACTGCACAAAAGAAAAGTGCATACCGTGAGACTCCATGCTTTCATAATTTTCACAGCAGAACAGTTTCTGAGAACTTGTTATCTCCCCATTGTCATTCTAATGTTAGTTGCATCTTTTTTTTTTTTTAAATTTTTATTGTGATTTGGGTGAAAGTTTTCAGAGTAAATTCACTTTCTATGCAGCAGCACACATACACTTTGTCTCATGACATTGACTACAGTTCACCTCAATTCAACAGCTGCCCTCCGATTTCCTCCCCATAGTTACCTCTTCTCTGTGTCCTTCCCTCCTATGCTGTCCTGCTCCCCAAGCTATCTCCCTGTGCATACACAGCCCTTCTATTCTGCCATGATTGTTCTCTCCAAGGAGTGTATCTACCAAATGTAGATATTCAGCTCATATGCCTATCTTTTGTTTGGCTGGAAGCCACAAGAATGGGTTCAAATCCAGACCTGAAGGGCAGCTAGGGGCCATAGTCTCAGTGGTTCCATCAGACTCTATCAGACCAGCAAATCTGGTCTTTCTTTTTTAAAAAATTATTTTCAGTTTTGATCCATATTTTTCTCCACTCTATCCAGGATCTTCTACTGAGATCCCCCTCTGAGTGGTTGACAGTGGTAGCCAGGCACCATCTAGTCCTTCTGGTCTCATAGTGGTACAAGATGAGGATTGCATGATGTACCAGTTGCTTGCACTAATTGTTTCCATGTGTCTTTGGTTTTCTTCATTCTTCTTTGCTCTGGATGAAGAGAGACCCATCGTTGCATCCAGATGGCAGCTTGCAAGCTTTTAAGATCCCAGTCACTACTCACCAAAGTAGGATGTGGAATAATGTTTTATGTAATATGTTATACCAATTGAGCTTGATGTCCCCTGTGACTATGGTCCTAAGCCCACAGGTCCAACTACTCGCTCCCTCCATGTAGCTGGTTGTGGCCAAGAAGTGACTACAACCTTGCCCCTTGTCAGCTCTACTATATACCTGGGAATTCTTACAAAATATAGCAATACACTTGTAGAAACATTGCCAACCCTATGCATGGTCATAGGCACCCTCTGCATGGACTTACCTAATAGTTCAGCCTGTCTACCCATCTATCCATCCATATACAATGTTTGCCTTCACTGACAATGCAGTACTGTATGTGCAAAAGGGTTCATCTTTGTTGTCCGTACCTTCCATGCACCTCTCTATGTCTTCCTCTTCCTCAATGCCACCATGTTGATCACTCACATTTGGTATATTGCCTTTCTCTTCACCTAAATCAATACTTGTCTCTACCTATCTAACAGTGTTCTCTCCTCTCCCTTCCCACCCCTGGTAACCAACAAAGAAAATTTTCTTCCATATATAAACCTTGACTTTTTGCAATAATGGACCAATACAATATTTGTCCTTCTGTGATTGACTTATTTCACTCAGTATAATGTCCTCCAAGTTCATCCACATTTTGTGGTGTTGTGCCAATTCTACATCATTCTTTAGGGTTGCATAGTATTCCATTGTGTGTATGTATCATAGTTTGGTTATCCATTCTTTTGTTGATGGACACCGGGGTTGTTTCCATCTTTTGGCTATTGTAAATAGTGCTGAGATGAACATGGGTGTGCATATATCTGTTTTTGTCCTGGCTCTCACTTCCTTAGGATATACACCTAGTAATGGAATGGCTGAGTCAAATGGTATTTGTAATTCCAGCATTTTAAGGAGTTGTCATATTGCTCTCCACAGTGGTTGTATAATTTTACAGTCCCACCAGAAATGTATGAGAGTCCCAATCTCCCCACACCCTAGCCAGCATTTGTTATTTTCTGTCTTGAACTTTGCTACTAGTCCTATGCCAAGAATGTATCTCATTGTTGTTTTCATCTGCATCTTGCTAATGGCTAATGAGTAACTCTGGTGGCATAGTGCATAAGGCATTTGACTGCTAAACAGAAGGTGGGTGGTTCAAACCCACCAACCACTCCTCGGAAGGAAGCTTGGGCAATATACTTCTGTAGAGATACAGCTTCAGAAACTTAAGGAGGGGTCGCTATGAGTCGGAGATGACTTGACGGCACATAACAACAACAACAACAATGGCTAATGATGATGACATTTCTTCATATGTTTGTCACACCCCTTGGTAAGTGTTTATTCATATCTTCTGCCCATTTTTTAATTGGATTATTTGTCTTTTTGTTGTTGAGGTGTTGGAGTTTTCTATAACTTCCAGAAATAAGTCCCTTGTCAGATATGTCATTGCTAAATATTTTTTCCCAATCTGGAGGTTCTCTTTTGACTCTTTTAAAGAAGTTTTGGGAAGTACATAAATATTAAATTTTTAGAAGGTCCCATTCATCTAGTTTCTCTTCTGCTGTTTGTGCATTTGGGGTTATGCTTGATAGTCTATTTATGCCATACATTGTTATGTGCCATTGTGCTGGACCTGACTCATAGAGACCCCTCCTTGGGTTTCCAAGGCAGTATCACTACGGAAGTAGATTGCCCAACCTTCCTTCCAAGGAGTGGCTGGTGGGTGTGAACCACCAGCCTTCTGGTTAACAGTCAAGTGCCTTAGGCACTATACTACCAGAGCTCCCTACCACATATTGTTGTTGTTGTTGTTACTTGCCATCGAGTCGGCCCCGACTCATAGCGACCCCTCCTTGGGTTTCCGAGGCAGTATCACTAAGGAAGTAGGATTGCCCAACCTTCCTTCCGAGGAGTGGCTGGTGGGTTTGAACCTCCAGCCTTCTGGTTAGCAGTCAAGTGCCTTAGGCACTATGCTACCAGAGCTCCTATATTGTTGTTGTTGTTGTTGTTTGCCGTCGAGTCAGCCCCGACTCATAGCGACCCCTCCTTGGGTTTCCAAGGCAGTATCACTACAGAACCAACCCCCTAAATTTGTCTCTAGTTTTTCCTTGAGGAACTTTATAGTTTTAGGTTTCACATTTAAGTATTTGATCCAGCTGGAGTTAGTTTTTGTGTGTGGTGTGAGGTCTTGTTTCATTTATTTGCAAATGGATATCCCGTTTTGCCAGCACCATTTGTTAAACAGACAATCTCTTTTCCATTTAATGGATTTTGGGCCTTTGTCAAAGATCAGCTGACCATAGGTCAGTAAATCTATTTCTGGGTTTTCTATTCTATTCCATTGGTCTATGTGTCTGTCCTTGTACCAATACCAGGCAGTTTTGATTACTGTGGTTGTATAGTAGGTTTTGAGATCTGGCAGTGTGAAACCTCCTATTTTGCTCTTCTTCTTCAATAGTGCTTTGCTTATCTGAGGTTTCTTTCCTTTCTGTATAAAGTCAGTGATTGATTTTTCCATATCCTTAAAGAATGTTGATGGGATCTGGATTGGGATTGCATTAAAGTATAGATCACTTTGGGTAAAATGGACATTTTTACAATGTTCAATCTTCCCATCCATGAGCATGGATGGTATGTTCTCTATTCATGTAGATCTCTTATGGTTTCTCAAAGTAGTCTTTTACGGTTTTCTCTGTACAGGTCTTTTGTGTCCCTGGAAAGATTTATTCCCAAGTATTTTATTTTTTAGGTAGCTATTGTAAATGATAATTATTTCCTTATTTCTTTTTCAGAAATCTCTTTGCTGATGTAGAGGAATCCAAACGATTTTTGGATCTTGTATCCTATCACGATGCTAAATCTCTCAATTAGTTCCAGTAGATTCTTGACTGAGTCTCTTGGGTTTTCTAGGTATAGGCTCATATCACCAGCAAATAATGATAGTTTGACTTCTTCCTTACCAATTTTGATGCCTTTGATTTCCCTTTCTTGCCTTATTGCCCTGGCTAGGACTTCCAATTCAATGTTGAATAGAAGTTGTGATAGAGGGCATCCTTGTCTGGTTCCTGTTCACAAGAGGAATGGTTTCAGTCTCTCTCCATTGAGAATAATGTTGGCTGTGGGTTTTGCATAAATGCCCTTTATTATGTTGAGGAATGTCCCTTCTATT